>NC_142012.1:2484136-2686636 GCF_049901735.1 Notechis scutatus
ACTTATTTTCTAGGGCTAAGCTTGTGATTAGCTAATAGTCCTCGACTTACAACCACGATTGGAATCAGAACTTTCATTTCAAAGCCAGGCAGTTGTTAAGTGAGTGACAGAAGAAGAATGTGGTCACCCTTCTGACTCAACCTTCCTTTGCAAAGCGCACTCCCCCACAAGGAAGCACCACCACACGGATTCACTGGCATTTCCTTGCCAAAAACCAACCATGGGGTGTCACAGAAGAAGGACCGGCAGAGCCGGAGGGAGGCGTGAAAAGAGGGACCGGCCTAGACTCCTTAAATACCGGTAATCCTCAACTTACGACCACAATTGTTAAGCGGGTTGTCTTGTTTTACGACTTTCCTGGCTGCAGTTGTTAAGTGAATCAATGTAGTTGTTCAGTCAGTAACACGGTCATTAAGTGAATCCGGCTTTCCCCATGGACTTGGCTTGTCAGAAGGTCGCAAAAGGGGATCACGTGACACCCCCCCCCGGGACACTGCGACCCTCATAACTATGAGACGGTCGCCAAGTGTCTGAGTTTTGAGCCTGTGGCCATGGAACTTGGTCCAATGGTCGCAAGTGTGAAAAACGGTCGTAAGTCACTTTTTTCCAGTGCCATTGTAACTTTGGTCACTAAATGAACAGTTGTAAATCAAGCACTAAGTCCAATCACCCTTGCGTGCCATTGGCTCTTATTAAATTTTAACCAGGGGCTAACCGAGGGTTCCCCAAACTTGGCAACTGTTCTGACCCAAACCTGGTTCCACGACAGCCAACACAAGACAAAGGTAACAGCACAACCTATTGCGGTTTCATTTACGAATCCCATTTCTTCACAGATATAATAAGGCTGCTTCCAACAAATGAGCTCGAATAAGGAAAAGTTGGTGTTTGGAGACTCTTTTGATTTATTGTTTTGCAAAAACTTGACAAGGCTGCCAAGAACAACAGATAAAGTCCCTAAAACAATAAATCAAAGAGTCTCCAAACACAAACTAAGATACATCGAATGTCCACCAGGCTTGAGCGCAAAAACTTCTTTGCTTCCTGCAAAGAACTCCGGTTTCTCAGCTGGCTTTGATCTTCTCAGGGAGGGGCCATTTCCTTGCAGCCTTGCTCCCGAGTCGCCCGTGCTGCTGCAGCTGCTCTTTTCTTCGAGCAGCCCTGCGCGCGTGTGACCTGGGCACAGGCTCCTCGGGGTGCTCTTCATCACTGCTGCCAGCCTCCACACTCTCCGAAGGCAGCAGTCCACTCCCTGAGGGTCCTGGCCCCATCCCTGCATCACACGCAGGCCCCTCATTCGAGTCCTCGCTCTCCGAGACCTCAGCAGTCCGTACCTGCTGTTGGCAAACCACAATAGCAACTTTAAGACTTGTGAACTTCAACTCCCAGAATTCTCCAGCCAGCTACGCTGGCTGGAGAATTCTGGGAGTTGAAGTCCACAAGTCTTAAAGTTGCCAAGTTTGGAGACCTCCGTGCTACCCATGAGTTGAGAAGATTCCTGCACACAGGCTTTTAGCAATAAAGTAGTGAAATTGAAACCTTCACGGGAGCATCAGTTCTTTCACGCCTGACAAGGTGTCCGACAAATGTAAGTTTGATAGGATCCAAGTTTATTCTTGACCCCAAAATCCATCGGCCCTGTTCATTTGCACTTTTCTGGATTAAGAAAATGAATAAATATGACTGGAATTCTATTTGCTAGCCAGTGACGTTGGCAGCTCCTCTTCGGAACGGCAACCTCTCCCAAGGAAACACCCACAACCTGATTTTCACATTATTAATGCCAGTCCATAACGGGAGGGATTTGAAGGACATTCCCTCCCCCCCCCCAAAAAAAGAACTATTTCTTGCTCAAATCCCTCCCGTTATGGACTCGGGCGACAAAAGTATTTGGCGGTCAACGATGATGATAAAGATTTAAATCATTATACTTATATCTTTTGTCTGTTCTGTTTCAACTATCTATTATCTTTTCTCATTAACACAAAATTTCTCCTGTAATCACTGATTGGAGTATGACGCCTTTATATCTTTCCCCTAAATTTAACACTTAAAGTAATACATAATTTTCATTCGGATTCTGCTTGGTACATTCTAAAGCTACGTACTATATTTTAAAATAAGAAAAAATAATGAGTTCATAATATAACTAAAACAATAATCCATAGCAACTAAACTCTATGGTTAAAATTAATATTCATCTAAATCTTAAACATTTTACACATTCCTTTTAATATTTTATCCCATTTTATAATCAGATAATGTTCCAATTTTCTAACATTATTTCAAATACAAATACCGTAATACAATCGATAGATAGATAAATTTATTGTCATTGTACTCAGAACCTGAGAACAACGAAATAAGGTGCTCTTTCACAACATACAACTGAACAACACCAAAAGACATATACAAATAACAATGTAAAACAAATTAAAACAAATAACAGTTAAAAACTATACAACCAGGATATATATATGTTAAGACCACCAGATTCATAACTCTGCATTTAACCTGATCACAGCACTTGGGTAGAAGCTATGTTTAAATCTATTTGTCCTGGCTTTCAGCACTCTATATCGTCTTCCTGATGGTAGGATCTCAAACAACGAGTGGCCTGGATGCGAAGGGTCTCTCAAGATCTTTTGTATCTTCCTTCTACATCCCATGTTAAAGAAATCCAATAATACAATCTGATGTACTTTTGCAGAATCTCTTTTTTAGTTGTATTTTTACCCATTATCTCTAAATAAATCCTGTTTCTTTATATCTTATTTCAAACCTTTGTAGCTTCTCTGCCCTTTTTTCCTTCCTTGCTTGTACAGAAAATTCATTTCCCTTGAATTAACAAGTTGGGTTCACGATCGATTAGAGAGGTGGGATTAACAGAGTTGCTCTTAGAATTCAAACGAAGCCAATTCTCGATGGCACCGCTCACGTGAAGCAAAGCCAACTCCGGATGACAATAAAATCATTTGGATTCTGAACCGGATTAAGGTCCTCGCTGTCCCCGCCGTTCTGCCAATCTCAGCTGCAAAGAAAGGGGTTTTTTTTCCCCTTCAATCATCATCATCATCTAATGACTCCCATAATCCCTTGCAGGGTGGAGTCTGGGCAACTGAATTTCAGCTACCAGACTGTTTACTGGCCGGATGCTCTTCCTGTTGCCAGTGTGGAGTTTTGTTTAGCAGACTCGCAGAGATTAGAGATTGCAGCCTGCACAGGACAGCATGAAGGTGCTTGGAGTAAAACTAGGATCCAGGTACCCCTTGGGCCCACTGATGAAAATGTGCTAAAATAGTGACTCTTCGAAGTTACAATGGCACTTGTGACCGTTTTTCACACTTATGACCACTGCGGCGTCTCTGTGGTCAGACGATCCAAATTCAGACAACCTTGGCAACCCAGTTGTATTTATGTCCCGGGGTCACGCCATCCCCATTTGCGACCTTCTGATCAGCAAACTCCAGGGGGAAGGAAGCCAGGTTCATTTAACAACCGGGTTCCTCACTTAATAACGGCAGCGATTCACTGAACCGCCATGGCAAGAAAGGTCGTAAAAACGGGACCAAAAAACCTTACTTCACGACTGTCTCGATTAGCAACGGAAATTTTGGGCTCAGCTCTGATTGGACAACCTGAATTACTTAAGCCAGAGGTCTCCAAACGTGGCCACTTTTAAGACTTGTGGACTTCAACTCCCAGTTGCAAATTTCTCCCTTAATCAAATCAATGAAAAAAATAAGACTGGGAGGGACCTTGGAGGTCTTCTAGTCCAGCCACCTGCTCAAGGAGGAGACCTTATATCAGAGGTCTCCAAACGTGGCCACATTTAAGACTTGTGGACTTCAACTCCCATAGCTGGCTGGAGAATCCTGAGAGTTGAAGTCCACAAGTCTTAAATGTGGCCACGTTTGGGGACCCCTGGCTTAAGCTGTAAAAAAAAGTGGACACAACATCATGTGTGCGCACCGTTTAATCAAACATGTTCTGACATCAAAGTTTGCACTTTTGCACAGCCAAGGGAGTTTTCAGAAGGGTTTGGAAGGCTCAAGCCTGCCCCAAAACCACAAACCAGCGAGCTGTTGGTCTTTCTACGGATGCACCGAGGCAGCAGAAAGTTGTTTAGCTGTTACTGTGGTTGTTCACAAGTCCCAAGGGCTACCCACCTGTCAAACCCAAGGCACTTCCTGCCTTGCCTGCAGAGACTTCAATTTAAAGTTACAGCGGTGATGGAAGTTAATCGAAAAGAGGGATCCTTTCAAAAACCACGCGGCACATTTTTCCCCAACGTCCAGAAGGGACCGTGGGAAAGTCAAAGGCGAAGATCAGATCGAGAAACCTTCTCAAGTCCGGATTTCCAAGGGCGAGGGAGGAAAAACCCGAGTCTTTCAACATCACCAGCCAGCCAAACGAATAGGCTGAAAAATGGCTTTTGTTCGTAGGCTGTCAGGCTTCTGAATGCAACATCACACCACAGTTAGGTTTAATACGATAGACTTGCAGGGCCGGTGCAACGTGCAACAGGTTCATACCAGTGTAATCTCTTTCTATAAAAGCGAAATTACCCCTCACACCTCATCACAAAATCTCCAGAACTTTAAAGCCTACAAACTTGAAATTTGGCACCTATGTTCCTCTTGGCTTCTAGGGGCTCACTAAGAAAGGATTTTTCAAAATGACCATCAGAACATTTAGAGTATTTCCATCATCATCATCATCATCATTATTATTATTATTATTATTATTATTATTATTATTATTATTATTATTATTATTATTATTATTATTATTATTATTATTATTATTATTATTATTATTATTATTATTATTATTAATTATTATTATTATTATTATTATTATTATTATTATTATTATTATTATTATTATTATTATTCTGATGCTAAGGAGATCTACTCCCCTTCCCCACCTGAAAAGAAATCTCTTCCAAATGCAAGACAAGCAGAGGAGTTTCAGTTTCAGTTTCACAGCAGCAAGCAGCTTTAGTACAGAACAGTTGAGCTAAGCCACGCCCAGGCTCCTTGCTGTCTCCTTCTTGCTCACACAGCAAATACTGTTTCAGTTTGCAAACAGCCCTCAACTTTCTCACACACTGACAAGACGCTAGCCAGATGAATACCGATGGATGCTGGTAGGCAGGGGCAGAATTCCCCCCCCCTTATTTTCCTCCCCAAAAACTAAGCCCGACCACATAGTTTCGTAACGAAGCACACGGGTTCCCTGCTAGTTAGAAATACGGTATGTTTATTGAATCATGAATTCATTCTAGATAGCTGGGCAGCCCTTCTACATTTCAAGAAATGAACAGAAATAGGACACGAACTCACAACTGACTCTAAGCGATCCTACCTTTTGACATCTTGAAAGTAAAAATAAAAAGGAAATAGAAGTGACACAATCAAAAAAGCAAAAATCCAACTTACCAGCCATGGGCTATTTCCCAATTCTGATTTCTGTGAAAGCCAAGGGTAAGTTTTTCTCCTTGGAAAACTCATTTGCACTTTTCAAGATTGCTCCACTCACATCTGACATCAGGTTTATCTTGAGAGACCTACTTTTTAAAAAGGTGCCGGTTTCTTTTAACCGTTATTTTCTCTCTCTCCTTGAATGAACCACCCACATCCTCTCCAAAATGAGGCAACTCTTACATGCTTCTCCTACCCTACTTCAAGGAAGTGCATTTTTCTCGGTTGATAAACCAAGCAAGGAAGAAGCGTCTCTTTTTAGGGAGCACAAGGAAAAAAATAAATCAGCCAAGAAATGATGAACACAGGTCCCCTGGGTTTTGCTTTGCAGGGGGGGAAATGGTTCCCTATCACCCTTAATTAAGGAGGCAAAATTGAAAGGAAAGGTAGCAATTTTAGACCAAAAGGAATGAAGAGGGGAGTAACTAGGCTGGTTCACCCGCCTGGAGGGAGGAAGGAAGCTGCAAATTCTCCGATGAAGAGTCATAAATTCATCACTGCTTAAGCTCCTTCAGCCAACTGCTAATTATCTCATAAGGAATGCTCTCCTTATCCTTTTCTTGCACATGTGACTTATGGGAACTAAGATGGTATCAATAAAGAAGAATATTTGTAGCTCTGGGTTGAACTGTGGTGCTCTCAGCTTAGTGGTTTTCTTGCAAATGTTTCATGACCTAACTAGGTAACATCATCAGTGCTAGAAAGGAGTGAGGTTTGGGAGGAGGAGGAGGAGGAGGAGGAGGAGGAGGAGGAGGAGGAGGAGGAGGAGGAGGAGGAGGAAGAAGAAGAAGAAGACCAAGGGATTATTGGTGCTCTCTGAGCTTGGTGGTTTTCTTGCAAATGTTTCATGACCTAACTAGATAACATCATCAGTGCTAGAAAGGAGTGAGGTTTGGCAGGAAGAAGAGGGGGAGGAGGAGGAGGAGGAGGAGGAGGAGGAGGAGGAGGAGGAGGAGGAGGAGGAGGGGAGGGGAGGAGGAGGAGGAGGAAGAGGAGGAGGAGGGGAGGAGGAGGAAGAGGAGGGGGAGGAGGAGGAGGGGAGGAGGAGGAGGAGGAAGAGGAGGAGGAGGAGGAAGAAGGGATCCTTGGTGCTCTCTGAGCTTGGTGGTTTTCTTGCAGATGCTTTCTTTGTAGATAGAATAAAAGAGTTGGAAGGGAGCTTGGAGGTCATCTAGTCCAGGGGTCGCCAACCTTTTGGACCTCAGGGACCACCAAACTCATAATTTTAGATCCCAGGGATCACTAACCGGTTCTGTGGGCGTGGTCTAATTTGTGGGTGTGGCTTGGTGGTCATGTGACTGGCTGGACATGGCTTGTATGTAAATATTATTATAAATATTCATATAAATACTGCATTTTTTATTAAAAAAAAGAGCAACTTTTACTCCAAATCAGGCAAAGCAGGCAGGCAGATTGAGTTGCTCACAGAATCACAGAATCATTCAGTGATCTATCTATCTGCCATCGGCTACCTGAGTCTGTCCCATAAAATTTGCTTGCGGTGAGTCTGCACTGAATAATAGAACCTTCAGTCCTAAGGGAGGTTCGGCTGTGCTTAAAAGCAGAGCTGAAGATCTAAAACTAGCTAGAAAGCAAGAAATCCAACCATTTTCTGCTTCCTGGCTAATCTAAATCTCCCAACACAGCAGAACAGATGATGGTCGGAAAAAGGAAAAGTAGCAACTTAGCAAACAAATTTGCCGGGTAAGGAGTGAGTGGACGGGGAGGGTTCCCGTGGGCCATGTGAGCGACGCAGCCTTGTGTTTCTGCGCAGCCTGGATTAATTGCCTGGGGGGGGGGGTGCTCTGCAGGTGAGATTTCTCTGCAGCCCACCAAAATTTTCTTGCGGCCCACCAGTGGGCTGCGGCCCACCGGTTGGCGACCGCTGTTCTAGTCCAACCCCCTACTTAGGCAGGAAATCCTAGACCAGGGATCTCCAAACTTGGCAACTTTACGACTTGTAGACTTCAACTCCCAGCAGAGCTGGCTGGAGAATTCTGGGAGTTGAAGTCCACAAGTCTTAAAAGTTGCCAAGTTTGGGGGGCCGTGCCCTAGACCATTTCAGACAAATGGCTGTCCAATCCCTTCTTAAAAACTTGCATTTTTTCACTGATCAATTGTTCTCACTGTCAGGAAATTTCTCCTTAGTTCTAAGTTGCTTCTCTCCTTGATTAGTTTCCACCCATTGCTTCTAGTCCTGCCTTCAGGAGCTTTGGAGAATAGATCGACTCCCTCTTCTTTGGGGCAGACCCTCAAATACTGGAAGGCTGCTCTCCTGTCTCCCCTGGTCCTTCTCTTCCCTGGACCAGCCAGGCCCAGTTCCTGCAACCGTCCTTCGTATGTTTGAGCCTCCAGCCCCCTAATCCTCTTGGATTGCTCTTCTCTGCACTCCTTCTACAGTCTCAACATCTTTTTTACATCATGGCAATCAAAACTGGTGGGGCTTCATTACCCAACTAGGTAACATCATCAAGCACTGATGTTATCTAGTTTTCGTAATAAAACCTCTGCAAGGAAACAACCAAGCTCAGAGACCACCAAAAACCCCTCATTTCAACCCTTAGTTTAAAAAAGTAGTAGTATTTTGGAGATAAATATACAAGTAGTCCTTGATTTATGACTGGTCTCTTAGCAAAACATTCAAAGTCAGAACTGATTATGATGAGCCACGGAGTTCACTAAAGTGTATTCACATCTCATGAAAACCAAAGTGTGTGTGTGTGTGTGTGTTTTAATTGTGGTTTATTAGCTATGTCATAATTTGTGGGTTTGACACAGCGTGTTAAATGCAAATCTAATATTACAGGTAGTCATCGACTTATATCAGTTCATTTAGTGACTGTTCAATGTTACAATGGCACTGAAAAGAGTGACTTATGGACCCTTCTTCACACTTATGACCACTGCAGTTTGTGGCAGCCAAAACTGGAATGCAGTAGTAGCAGCTGTGGTTTTACCAAGGTGTTAATAAAGTGGTATTGACACTTCAAGCGTTTTACAAGGCCAGTGTTTTACGTGCACATCAAAAATGTGTTTTGCTACAGGAAAAGTTACCCTCTGATGAGAAGGAATAGGATGGAAACGCTTGACAGGTAAGGAAAGTACAGGGGGGGCTCACTGCTCGTCTGTTAATGAAAAACACGAGAGGGAAAGAAACTTTCAGGCCCGGGGAGTCCACTAGGCAAACTTTCTGTGAACTGCTTGTGGAAAAGTCTCCCTGCTCCCACCTTCCTCCTCCTTGAAGAATGACAATGCCAACTTTTGCAGGCTTGAAGTGAAAAGGGAAAGGTAAAGATTCGCCTGGCACATCCGTGCTAGTTGTCCCCGGCTCTAGGGGACGGTGCTCATTTCCGTGACAAAGCCGAAAAAGAGCCAGCGCTGTCCGAAGACGTCTCCGTACGGGGTCATGTGGCCAGCAGGACTAAATGCCTTCGAAGGCGCACAGAACACTGTTACCTTCCCACCAAAGGGGTCCCTATTTTTCTACTTGCATTTTTTACATGCTTTCGAACTTCTAGGTTGGCAGAAGCTGCTGGGACAAGGAACGGGAGCTCATTCCGTGACACAGCACTAGGGATTCAAACCTTCGAACTGCAGACCTTTCTGATCGACAAGCTCAGCATCTTAGCCACTGAGCCACCGTGTCCCCTATATCAGTGATCCCCAACCTTTCTTATGCCGCGGCCCGGTACCGGCATTAGCTGGGCGCCGCCATCTTGTTTTGATGAAAACGTGCTTCCGGTGAGCTTTCTACCCAGAAAAGCTCACCGGAAGCACTTTTTCATCAAAAGATGGCGGCGCCCAGCAAACCAGCGGCCCGGTAGGACTTGTTCCACGGACCGGTGGTTGGGGACCCCTGCCCTATATGATGTGTAAAAGACCATTTAAATATGCCTTCATTTTGTATTCTTTTGAGTGGCTTCAGATTTTTCTTTTCTTTTCCTAGCAACAGAAATCCTGAAGGAAAAGTTGAACTAGTCCTTCTAGCGCAAAAGAGAAAGAGAGAGAGAGAGAGAGAGAGAGAGACAGACAGACAGACAGACAGACAGACAGACAGACAGACAGAGAAAGAAATTCTACAATGTAGGGAGGGAAAAATACTTGCTTTGCACCGTGTCCCCCAAAACAACAAACTAAACAGAATACCTCATTGGTTGTAAAACTAATTGAGATCCGGATTGGGAATTATTGGATAGCACCTTAGTTCTAGTCCTTTTTAAGACCCCAAACTGGAAAATTTGGTGGACCTGAAATGAAGTCTGGTTAGACATGGCAGTTTGGTCTGGTGGTTAAGGCACCAGGCTAGTAACAAGAAGATTGTGAGTTCTAGTCCCAGCCTTAGCCAAAAGCCCAGCTGGGTAACTTTGGGCCAATCACCAGGAGATTGTGAGTTCTAGTCCCGTTTTAGGCATGAAAGCCATCTGGGTGACTTTAGCCCAGTCTTGTGGTTTCTTTCTTTCTTTCTTTCTTTCTTTCTTTCTTTCTTTCTTTCTTTCTTTCTTTCTTTCTTTCTTTCTTTCTCTCTCTCTCTCTCTCTCTCTCTCTTTCTTTCTTTCTTTCTTTCTTCTCTCTCTCTCTCTTTGTTTCTTTCTTTCTTCTTTCTTTCTAACCTACCTGATAGGATTGTTGTTCTGTGGAAAATAGGAGGAGGGAGGAGGAAGTCCACTGCCTTGATTAAAAAATATAATAAAGGTGAGATACAAATCAAATATATAAAGGAATGCTGAATATCCACTGACTTTTTCTCACGCCTACTTCCTATGACTGCTGCGAATTTGAGCCTCAAAGCTTTCTGAAAACAGCGCCGAGAAAAACAAGAAAAGTTTCTGTAGGGTCTTTCTTTTCTTTCTTTCTTTCTTTCTTTCTTTCTTTCTTTCTTTCTTTCTTTCTTTCTTTCTTTCTTTCTTTCTTTCTTTCTCTTTCTCTCTCTCTCTCTCTCTCTCTCTCTCTCTCTCTCTCTCTTTCTTTGTGTGAAGGGACTTCTCTGGGTGTGTGTATGTGTGTGCTACAACCGCAGGGCCACAGCTCAGTCCAACGAGCGGGAAAAATCTTGCAGTTTCTCCTGCCCATCCATGCATCAGCCCCACGGTGACAAAGCAGTACACACTGGCAAGGAAATACAAGTTGTGCGTGTGGGGGAGAAGCAGGGAGCAAGGAAACACACTACATACACACATGCACACACACCATACACACACACAGAGAGAGTTTACCACAAGCCAGTAACTGGAAGACATTATTTGCGGGGGAAGGAGAGCTTGCTGACTCGTGATGAAATGTGTCACCCATGAAGGCACAAATGGGACATCAAGCCAGCCATTTCTCTCTGCTCCCACTTCCCATCTGCCTTCCCAGGCTGTTGAGTTGTGAGGAGCCATGGCTGAAATTTTCGCAGTGCGCCTTGCGGTAGGGCAGGGCCCTTGTCTGAATGACACAATTCTGAACACACACAAAGGGGAGGGGGGAACAGAGAGAGACAGACAGACAGACAGACAGACAGACAGACAGACAGAGAGGAGAGGGAGAGAAAGAGAGAGAGAAAGAGAGAAAGGGAGAGAGAGACAGGAAGAGAGAGAGAGACAGGGAGAGAGAGACAGAGAGGGAGAAAGAGAGACAGACAAACAGACAGAAAGAGAAAGAAAGACAGAGAGGGAGAAAAAGAGAGACAGAGAGAGGGAGAGAAAGAGAGACAGGCAGAGAGGGAGACAGAGAGGGAGAGGGACAGGCAGAGAGAGACAGGGAGAGAGAGAGACAGACAGACAGACAGACAGGAAGAGAGAGAGAAAGAGAGAAGAAGACAGACAGACAGGAAGAGAGAGAGAGACAGACAGACAGAGACAGAAAGAGAAAGAAAGAGAGAGAGAGAGACATGGATTTTGCTTGTCACAAGATTACAAAACGTGATCTCCGGACACCGCAACAGTCATAAAACATGCCAGTTGCCAAGCCTCTGAATTCTGATCACGTGACTAGGAGGACTATGGAACGGTTGTGTGAAAAACGGTCATAAGTCACTTTTTCAGTAATGTTGTAACTTTGAAAGGTCACTAAATGAACTGCCGTAAGTCGAGGACTGCCTGTACAGCGCACTCAATTCGATGTGCTCCTTTATAATCATTTCTCTTTTCCAGCCTCAGAAAAAGGACAAGCTGTGTGCCACTTTGAGAAAAATGAGGTTAGGTAAACCAAGTTAGATCTGCATTACATATTTTTAGACAATTTTTCCAGTTTGGGACCCTGGAGAATTTGGAACACAGAGTCAACTAAACAAGAGAACATCGTTCAGAAATGGTCTTTCCAAGGTCCCAGCTTCGAAAAAGCACATTATTCAGTGATAAGTATATTTTCTTCCCTTCCTCCTTTCCTTTCTTTCCCATCTTTCTCTGACTCTTTCTGCCTTTCTCTTTTCCTTCCTTCCTTCTTTCTTCCTCTGTCTCTTTTCCTTTCTTCCCTCCCTCTCTCTTTATTCAGTTGTGTTCTCCTTCCTTCCTTCTCTCCCTTCCTCCCTTCTCCCTCAGAAAGCAACTTGCAAAGACAAATCAAATTTTAGCAAAAGGTATAAATATCTGAAAACAAAAAGGCAACCAATTTGCTCCTATCAGTTCTCTTCCTTTCTTCTTCCTCTTCGTCTCCCCTGTTCTCTCACCTCCAAATTAGTTCAGGGTTTTATCTAACAGCCCATTCTGCCTTCCAATCTGTTCTTTTTACAGCTTTGTGCCATTTCCCCAAAATCTAGCAGTTTCTAAAGAGACCCAGAGCCTCATTCTGTTATTTTATTGAATGGAAGACTTGGAAAATCCTTAGGGTACTTTTTATTCAGCCACCGGGACATGAGGACAAAACCATAAATGTTAAAAATAAGAAATGATCAAAGACAAGATTTTTTTTTTTTAAAAAAAGGACCAATTATCTCAAAAGAGGGGAGAAAAAACTCTGGATCTCAACTTCCAGAATAATTCCACACATCATCATCTTGATAACATAATTAAGAATTTCATTTATCATCCCGAAGTGATTTTCTAGCGGTTTTGTGTCCCTGCTAAAAAGTATGCTCATCTACTCACTACTGCAGTCCAAGAACGACACAAAAACAGTTGTTCTTTTGCAAAACAACATTGTTTTTGCGGTGTCGTTAGAATGCAAGAGCTTTTCCAAAACCAAAGAGGCCACCAGAAGTTGGAGCTGCAATTTTCTACTTAAGAAACCAGGTACCCATGGCCAAATTACGGTAATACAATGAAAACAGGGAGTTGTGAATCTCCCTTGCTTTTGGGGATAACCATAATTAACATTTTCTGGGAGAGCGGCAAGCCAATCATGGCTAAGGACAACGCAGAACAGAACCAACACACACACACATACACAAAATCCAGTATCCCCCCAAGAACCGAATGCAGTTAACCTCAAGCTTTAAGCCTACAATCAGCTACAACACAACGCCGTGTCTTGGGGATGTTTTATTTCCTGGACCCTCAAACAAACCCAAGTTTTCACATCAGTCAGAAAACAGGATGTGGTGTATCTACCTCCAAGAAATGCAAATTTACTCTGGGTAACTCAACTCATAATGGGGTGTGTGTGCCTGTGTGGTCCATGTTATGCGTGTTGTGCATTCTCTGGGCGTCGTCATTTCAGCAGCACCCCAACATGAACAGTGTGACAGCTCCTGGGAAAGGCATAACGCAAGTAGTCCCCGCCTTACGAACATAATTGAATCCAGAATTTCTGCTTGGTTAGCAAGGCAGCTGCTCGGCGAGTCACGCTGTTTTTACAACTTTTTCCCACCATGGTGGTTAAGCAAACCACTGCCGTCCGCTAAATGAACCACATGTCGCTAACTTAACAGCTGCAGCGGTTCACTTAACAAGCATGGCGTGAAAGATCGTAAAAAGGGGCAAAACTCAGTTAAAAAGTGTCTCGCTTAGCAACAGAAACTTTGGGGCTCAGGCTCAGCTGCGGTGGTTAAGTCAAGGACTACCTGCGCACCAATTTCAGAAGCTCCCCTTGTGTTTGTGCAGCAAACAGGTACACACCTCCCATACAGGGGGGGCTGTTGAATGTTGGCGGGATGTTGGTGTCAACTCATCAAATATTTCTATGGTCTTTTTAGAGTTGCCAACGGAAAGGGAGGGGGGAGCAGTGGGGCAGCTTGCAAACCGAAAGTGCATCCCATCAATGTTTACAAAGATAGTAACTGGGTGACCAAAATTTCTGCCGAGCAAATATCTAACTGGAGAGCATGACTGAGGTTGTGGTTCACTGGCAGCCTGCGCAGATGGTAGCAGAATCGGACAGTGGGGAAGAACAGGGACCAGTCTGGGAGTCTGGAGAGGACTCGGATGAGGGTCCTGCATCCGATGCAGAGATGGGGCCAGGACCATCTGGGAGTGGGGTGCTGCCCCCGGAGCCTCTGGAGTCTGGCAACAGCGAGGCAGAGGAACAAGGGGAGCCTGTTCCCAGTGCGCACTTGTGCAGAGCTGCTAGAAGGCGAGAGCAACTGAAGCAGAAGGGGCGATGCGGGAGTAAGTCTGGGAGGTGATTGGCCCTCCCCTAAGATATAAAGGTCAGGCCAAGATGACAAAATCTTTGCAGGAAGCAAAGTCGTTTGATCAGTTCTGAGTCATCCTTGAAGCTCTTTGCACTTGGGTTAGCTTTTTTTTTTCTAGTTCATTTGATACTTCTGTTATTGGCAGCACTTCACAGAAAAGGGGGTGCTTATCTCGGGAGACTGTTTGAGATTCATTACCGGCTGGGAATGAGAATAATTCCCAGCGTTGCAATAAAATAAATCTTGTTTTTTTAAATAAGTGTGTGCATAGTTCCAGTCTATGAAGCCTTTAGTCAGAACAGTTGATGACTCTGGGGATGGATGTGTCTCACTGGAGAATATGAATTAGGATACACCCAGGAGGTGGGGGAAAACCAGGATCAAGGGTGACAAGGAATGATGTGGCTCAGAGTGGGCTACACCCAGGGAATAACTCCCAATCAATCCTTTGGAAGTTTTGGAAGTTTGGCTCAAGACTCAGGATTTAAATGGGGTTAAGTGCCAGAATCCCGACAGCCGGTTTTCCAGAGAAAGCAAAGAAGCAGGGAGGAAAAAAAACCTTATAATTCCCCATGGATGATCCCCACAGGTAAGTCACGAAGGATGTTCCCTTCCTAGGGAAAAGCTCCCGCAGATACCTGTTGCTTTTTTTTTTGATCAGCATTCCCGTCCGTGAAGCTGTTTTATATTCAGCCCCCAAAACGCCAGTTCTCCAGCTTCTCTCCCCCCCACTTTTTTTTTGTCGCCAAGATCATTTATTTGCAAAGGCAAGCCAGGAAGTGGCAAATTAAAAAAAAGAAAGAAAAAAAAATACATGTTTACTTGCAAGGAACTGGCTCAATGGGAGGCGCTCATACAAGGAGCACAACGAGATTGTTAGCCTCAAGGTCAAATCCGGCACAGATCGCAGCTGGAATCCACACTTTGCACAGCAGGGAGAAGGAAAGAAAGAAAGAAAAAAGCTAATTATACAGCTCAACAAGTTACAGGGAGAGGGAGTGAATGGGCTCCAAGTTAGCTTCCGGGGGGGGAAATGCCCATTTTCGTCCCCAAAATTTCTCGGCGGCGAAGGAGACCACCCGAACTAGAAAGACTAAAACAGCCCCCATGTGTCAGGATTCCAGCAATCGCTCTGATGAAATCGTGATTCTCAAGCCAAATTCCAAAAAACTTCCAAGGATTCATTAAAGTCAATCTACTGGCCCTGCCCTGGATGAAGCCAACTCTGGCCTACGTCATTTACAGTCCCCTGGGACCCTGTTTCCCCACTCCCACCCCGGCTGCGTCATCAATCAGATTCTCCAATTAAATATATTCCCGGGGAAAAACTCTTGGTAGTTTAGTTACAATCTTTTAAAGAGAAGAGTTGGAATGTATTTTCACTTTCCAACTCCTGCACTGCTCTTCCAGATTTCCTCTCCCCCCTCCACTTTCTTTTTAACGGCAACTACTAAAACAGGCACAGGATTTTTTTATGAGGTGACAGCATGCACACGTCCCAAACGAAAAGCAGAATAAAAAGGCGGCTCACGCAGATGAAGGCAAATACAGACAGTCCTCGGCTTACAAAGGTTCATTCAATGACCGTTCGAAGTTCCTACGGCACTGAAAAAAAGTGACATTGATGACAGCTGCAGTGTCCCGGGGTCGTGGGGTGTGTGTGTGTGTGTCACCTTTTGTGAGCTTCTGACAAGCAGAGTCAATGGAGAAGTCAGATTCACTTAACAACCGGGTTACGGGTTTAACGACGGCAGTGATTTCACTTAACAAATGCGGCAAGGGAAGTCGTCAAATGGGGCGAAACTCACTTTGCAAATTTCTGCCTTAATCAAATCAATCCCAAAAAAATAGAACTGCAAGGGACCTCGGAGGTCTTCTAGTCCAGCCCCCTGCTCAAGCAGGAGACCTTATATCGGAGGTGTCCAAACTTGGCCCCTTTAAGACTTGTGGACTTCAACTCCCAGAATTCTCCAGCCAGCAAAGCTTCACTTAACGACCGTATGACTAATGCGGCTGGAGAATTCTGGGAGTTGAAGTGCACAAGTCTTAAAGGGGCCAAGTTTGGGGACCCCTTCTACCATTTCAGACAAATGACTGTCCAGTCACTTCCCCTTTTGCTCAGCAATAAAAAATTTGGCCTCAGTTGTTGTTATAAGTCATAGACTTATCTTTAATATCTTAAGTAGGAAATTAAAGAACTCTTCTCGATTGCAGATCAACTATATTGAGTGTTTCCATTTTATTTTTTATTTTTACTTTCAAGAAAATGGACCAAACATTTGAAGAAACCTCTGGCCCAGGTGCTAAAACCCTTAATTTTTCTACAAAAGAATTTGTTTTTAATTTTCCTTTATTATATCATCCACCATAATCAGTTATAACTTAATTACATATTACAAATTAAATGTATAAAGATACATGTATAAATGTATGTAAGATATATATTATACATCATAAGATGACAAAAAGATGTCAGAACGATTTCTCTACATCCAATGTTTTTAAACTATTCAATAAAATGTTATATTAAATATATATATATATATTTCTTACGGGGGATGCCCTGGGAGATTATGGCCTTATGGACGCCCAATTTAGGGTAGTCCAACGGCTTGTGGACATTGGCTTGCATTACCTACGAGCCAGAGCTAACAAAACTTGCTCCCCTCTGATCTTCAGCCAATTTAATAATTACGGACTGAGGATGGCTTCCTATTTTTACACTCTAACCATTCCCAAGTATAGAAGAGCTTTCTCCCTAGCTGGCTTTAGTGTCTTGCCCTCAGCACTACTGGAGGGGCGATTTAAGAGGCTCCCCCGATTAATCAGCAGTTATGCCCCTGTGACAGAGCTGTGGATGAAACTGTGGAGCATGTCCTTTTATATTGCCCTATGTATAACGCAGGCAGATCTAAGTTACTGTCTCTCCTTGAAACAGACCCTTCTAGACCCAATGTTAGTCATTTGTTCTTATATTGTCTAGGGCAGGGGTCTCCAACCTTGGGCACTTTAAGCCTGGAGGACTTCAATTCCCAGAATTCCCCAGCCAGCTTTGCTGGCTGGGGAATTCTGGGAGTTGAAGTCCTCCAGGCTTAAAGTGCCCAAGGTTGGAGACCCCTGGTCTAGGGGATGGCTCCTCATACATCACTTCTCAGGTTTCCAATTTTTTTTTAAAGAGCTGTAACCATCAGAGGAGAACGCTGTAATTCCCCTTCGTCGAGTTTTTTGGTGACCAATTGTTCATGACTAATTTTCCCATGTTCTTCTTTTGTTGTACTTGTGTTTTGGTCTGTGACCGCAAATAAAGTATTATTATTATTATTATTATTATTATTATTATTATTATTATTATTATTATTATTATTATTATTATTATTATATTATTATTATTACTACTATTGTATAAAGATACAACATGTATGTAAGATATATATTATATATCATAAGATGTATGACAAAAAGATATGTCAGAACGATTTCACCACGTCCAATGTTTTTAAACAATTTATTCAATAAAATGTTATATTAAAAAAAAAAAGTTATTTTCTTTTTCGTTTCGTTTAACCCAGGATGGAATAGCTCTTAAGGAAGATGCCAATTGCTCCATTCCTGGATCTCTTAATTCAGTCTTCAGGTTTGCTTTGGGCCAAAGCTGGGGGTGTGTGGAGAAAAATGAACAAATTCCAAGCATCAAAAGGCTCCAGATGCCGTATAATTATCCGGGATAGGCAGTTTGTTAAATAACCCTGGCAGTCTCAGCCCTACAATTTCTCTTACACTTTTCAACAGGGTTCGTTTTTTTCAATAACAAATAATTAACTGCAATATTTTACAGATGGGATGAAGCCCTCCTCCGGAAAAAATCAGAACAGTTTGCATAGTCAGGAGAAACCGAATCTCTGACCAGCTCTCGGGCTACATCAGGGGTGGGATTCTACCGGTTCGGACCGGTTCTATAGAACCGGTTGTGACGATTCTGCCTAGTTCAGAGAACTGGCAAATTAGGCCCCTGTCTAGCCTGCCCCGCCCAGTCAGTACTTATCACGCATGCACGACATTGCACCCATCGCTGACTGCATCCCCCCTGCCCACCCAGTCACTCCTTACGGTATTTCTTCCCCCCCCTCCCGACGATCAGCTGATCCAATGATCAGTTGTGCCAGGATCCCCCTCACTGTCTTACTGCTTAACTCAGGAGGAAGGAAGGAGAGGAAGAGGAAGGAAGGAAAGGAGGGAGGAAGGAAAGGAGGGAGGAAGGAGAGGATGATCAGCTGTTCCAATGATCAGTTGTGCCAGGATCCCCCTCACTGTCTTACTGCTTAACTCAGGAGGAAGGAAGGAGAGGAAGAGGAAGGAAGGAAAGGAGGGAGGAAGGAAAGGAGGGAGGAAGGAGAGGATGATCAGCTGTTCCAATGATCAGTTGTGCCAGGATCCCCCTCACTGTCTTACTGCTTAACTCAGGAGGAAGGAAGGAGAGGAAGAGGAAGGAAGGAAAGGAGGGAGGAAGGAAAGGAGGGAGGAAGGAGAGGATGATCAGCTGTTCCAATGATCAGCTGTGCTGGGATCCCCCTCACTGTCTTACTGCTTAACTCAGGAGGAAAGAAGGAGAGGAAGAGGAAGGAAGGAAAGGAGGGAGGAAGGAAAGGAGGGAGGAAGGAGAGGATGATCAGCTGTTCCAATGATCAGCTGTGCCGGGATCCCCCTCACTGTCTTACTGCTTAACTCAGGAGGAAGGAAGGAGAGGAAGAGGAAGGAAGGAAAGGAGGGAGGAAGGAAAGGAGGGAGGAAGGAGAGGATGATCAGCTGTTCCAATGATCAGCTGTGCCGGGATCCCCCTCACTGTCTTACTGCTTAACTCAGGAGGAAAGAAGGAGAGGGAAGAGGAAGGAAGGAAAGGAGGGAGGAAGGAAAGGAGGGAGGAAGGAGAGGATGATCAGCTGTTCCAATGATCAGCTGTGCCGGGATCCCCCTCACTGTCTTACTGCTTAACTCAGGAGGAAGGAAGGAGAGGAAGAGGAAGGAAGGAAAGGAGGGAGGAAGGAAAGGAGGGAGGAAGGAGAGGATGATCAGCTGTTCCAATGATCAGCTGTGCTGGGATCCCCCTCACTGTCTTACTGCTTAACTCAGGAGGAAAGAAGGAGAGGAAGAGGAAGGAAGGAAAGGAGGGAGGAAGGAAAGGAGGGAGGAAGGAGAGGATGATCAGCTGTTCCAATGATCAGCTGTGCCGGGATCCCCCTCACTGTCTTACTGCTTAACTCAGGAGGAAGGAAGGAGAGGAAGAGGAAGGAAGGAAAGGAGGGAGGAAGGAAAGGAGGGAGGAAGGAGAGGATGATCAGCTGTTCCAATGATCAGTTGTGCCAGGATCCCCCTCACTGTCTTACTGCTTAACTCAGGAGGAAGGAAGGAGAGGAAGAGGAAGGAAGGAAAGGAGGGAGGAAGGAAAGGAGGGAGGAAGGAGAGGATGATCAGCTGTTCCAATGATCAGCTGTGCTGGGATCCCCTCACTGTCTTACTGCTTAACTCAGGAGGAAGGAAGGAGAGGAAGAGGAAGGAAGGAAAGGAGGGAGGAAGGAAAGGAGGGAGGAAGGAGAGGATGATCAGCTGTTCCAATGATCAGCTGTGCCGGATCCCCCTCACTGTCTTACTGCTTAACTCAGGAGGAAGGAAGGAGAGGAAGAGGAAGGAAGGAAAGGAGGGAGGAAGAAAGGAGGGAGGAAGGAGAGGATGATCAGCTGTTCCAATGATCAGCTGTGCGGGATCCCCTCACTGTCTCTTAACTCAGGAGGAAGGAAGGAGAGGAAGAGGAAGGAAGGAAAGGAGGGAGGAAGGAAAGGGGGAGGAAGGAGGATGATCAGCTGTTCCAATGATCAGCTGTGCGGATCCCCTCACTGTCTTACTGCTTAACTCAGGAGGAAGGAAGGAGAGGAAGAGGAAGAAAGGAAAGGAGGGAGGAAGGAGGAAGGATAGGATGATCAGCTGATCCAATAATCAGTTGTGCCGGGATCCCCCTTTGCTGTCTTACTGCTTCGCCCAGGAGGAAGGAAGGAAGGAAGGAAGGAAGGAAGGAAGGAAGGAAGGAAGGAAGGAAGGAAAAAGACGATCAGCTGTTTCAGCGATCAACTGTGCCAGGATCCCCCTCGCTGTCTTACCGCTTCACCCAGGAGTTTCCCTGAGGCTCAGAAGGCCCAAAAACAAAGTGGGGGGGAAATGCTGCAAAAAAAAAAAAAGCCATGCCCACCCAGTCACATGGTCACACCCACCTAGCCACTCCCACCTAGCCACTGCCCACAGATCCGGTAATAAAATGTTGCATCTCACCCCTGGGGTAAATTCACCTTCCAGTCCAAAAATTCGCATTTCACTCTGACCCGCCCTTGCGTAGGGCAAGAGATGGGCAAAACTGGCTCTCCTTAATGACCGCATGATTCATTTAACGGGAGTGATTTGATTAACGACTGGGTCCCCAAAAAGTGTCGTACAATTGGGGGGGGGGCAACTCATTTAACAGCCATCTAGCTTGCTTGGCGACAGAAATTCTCATGCAAACTGTGGTCGTTAAGTCGAGGACTACATGTAATAAGCAAAACTAAGGCCAAGAATTAATTACGAATTCTTGCTAAGGCTTTAAGAACTGAGAAAGAGGCACGATGCACAGCCGGTGAGAGGGAAGTGGACATTTCTGAATTAAGTTTTTGTCTAAATGCGGGTAGTCCTCCACTTACGACCACGCTGGTGCCCAAAATGTCTGCTGCTGAGCGAGACAGTTGTTAAAAGAGTTCTGTCCCATTTTATGACCTTTCTTGGCACGGTTGTTAAGTGAATCACGACAGTGGTTCACTTAAGAACGTGGTTGTTCAGGGAACCTGGATTCCACATAAGTTTGTCAGAGGGTTGCAAAGGGGGATTGTGTGACTCCCGGGGATGCTGCGACTGTCATAAATATGAGTCACTTGCCAAGGTAGTCTGAATTTTGATCACATGATCAAAATGGGGATGCTGAAACGGTCATAAGTGTGAAAAAATGACCACAAATCACTTTTTTTGGAGGGCTGTTGTAACTTTGAACGGCCACTACAGGAATAGTTGAGAGTTGAAGATTACCTGTAAGGATTTCTTTTCTTTTTTTTTTCATTTATAAATTAGAACAGTGGTGGCTAAACTTTTTGGGCTCCCATGCATTGCCAGCACCCAGAAGGCAATGCCCCCCCCATGCCCCCTGCGTATGTGCGCACGACACCCTGCGCGCCGCACGTCTCTGCACATATGTGCACAATCCCCTGCACACAGGGGTGGGATTCAAATTTTTTAACAACCGGTTCCATGGGAATGGCTAAATTGATGGGCATGGCTTGGTAGTCGTGTTATTGGCTGGGCGTGGCCAACTCAACATCATTCACCTCGAGGCACGCATCTCCTCGCCTGGACTCTCATGGCTGTGGGGATGCTGCAACAGTCGGATGTGTGAAAAATGGTCATAAGTCACTTTTTTCAGCGCCATTGTAACTTTGAATGGTCACTCCACACAAGCAAAGGACCAGCAAAGGAGGGGGAAAAAACTCCAGAGAAGTTCCAGAGACAGGAAGTCTAGTCCTGACAAGAATATAATAAGGTCAACGGAGAGGCAGTTTCTGTAAGCAACACCAGAATGTTTACTTCCTGCCTTCCTTACAGGGTTAGCCCAGTAATTTCTTCTAACAACCGGTGCTCCGAACTGCTTAGAAGGTTAACAACCGGTTCTAGCGAATAGGTGAGAACCGGTAGAATCCCATCCCTGCCCGCACACCATGCATTTCTGCGCATGCACGCAAGACCCCCATGCACCCCGCACATCTCTGCACATTTGCGAGTGTCTCCCGCACAACCCCCGCCCCCCCACGCATGCGCACCAGATACCCAACAATCTGCCATCGGGCAGGCAAAGCGCATGCATGCGCAGTGAGGCTCTTCCAGGCGACCTCTCACGAGCCACTTCTGGCACACGTGCCATAGGTTCACCATCACGGAATTAGAATTACACACACCCGTTTGCTAGCGTGCTATAATTAACAAAATAAAAACAAAATTCTATATCAAATGTCTCACTAAGAAATCCTCCAGGGTTCTTACTTTTAACAGGATGAGGAGGCCACTAAACTGTTCTCTATTAAGAACATTCTGGACGTAATAGCAGCTGCAGGCTGAACACCAATTGCTATTGTGCAACTTGGTGATTTATTGTGGCTTACGGATAATTGTGTTTTCCGTGCTAGCTTTTACTGAGATTATGCAACCAGTCTGGCAATTTATCATCTTATTCAGTTAAATGAGAACACAGATGATCCAGGAAAGAGAAACTTTAGGCAGGTGGTCCTGGACTTCCGACCACAACTGAGCCCCAGATTGCTGCGGCAAAGTGAGACGTTTGTGAAGTTGAGTTCTGTCCCATTTTACGACCTTTCGTGCCACTGTTGTTAAGTGAATTGCTGCCATTGTTAAGTGAGTAACACGGTTGTAAAGAGAATCTACATGCCAAGCCCCTGAATTCTGATCACGTGACGAGGGGGACACTGGAATGTGTGAAAAACAGTCATAAGTCACTTTTTTCAGTAACGTTGTCATTTTGAAAGGTCACTAAATGAACTGTTGTAAGACTGCCTGTACAGCGCGCTCAATTCGATGTGCTCCTTTATAATCATTTCTCTTTTCCAGCCTCAGATCAAGGACAAGCTGTGGGTCACTTTGAGGAAAATGAGGTTAGGTAAACCAAGTTAGATCTGCGCTGTAGGTATATTTTTAGATCATTTCTGGTCTTTTCCAGTTTGGGACCCTGGAGAATTTGGAACACACGGTCAACTAAGCAAGAGAATATTTTTCAAAAGTGGTCTTTCCAAGGTCCCAGCTTTGAAAAAGCACATTATTCAGTGATAAGTATATTTTCTTCCCTTTCTCCTTTCCTTTCTTCCCTATTTTTCTCTTTCTGTCTCCTTTCCTTTCTTCCCTACCTTTCTCTTTATTCAGTTATGTGTTTTCCTCCCTTCTTCCCTTATTTGTTTTTTTGCCTTTCTCTTTTCCTTCCTTCCTTTTCTTTCTCTTTCTCCATCTCTTTTTCTTTCTTTTCCCTATCTCTCTTCTCTTTATGCAGTTATGTGTGTTTCCCTTCCTTCCTTCCTTCCCTTCCGTCTTTTTATTTCAATGCTGCTGTAACTTTTTCGGTCCCTAAATGAAGTGGCTGTCAATTGAGGACTCCCCGGAAAAGAAATCAGAGAGCTGAAAGGCCAACGCTCAGCCCTCCCGACTCCTGTAAAATTCCAATTTACAGCCCCGTCATTCAATAGCTCTCCATACTCTGCCTCTTTGTGAGTTTGTGAGTCTGTTTGGCCACACTCAGCAAAAAATAGGGGGAAAACAAGAAAATAAAAGCACACCAGAGCCCTGGGTTGCCCTGTTCGACATTTCTTCCTGTTAGGTTTTACTTAATATTTAGCTGACCCATTTCCCTTCCTTGGATGTGACCTTCTCCTAAGATTGGAAAACTCCTGTCTGATTTCCCTGGCTCTTCTTAAGCCTAAATAAACTCCATTCCCTCATAAAATTAGATTTCTAATCCTCCGTTGGTCCCCAGATTGCTGTTCTCCAAACATCCTGGTTTCCTGAAACCTCCCTTTTAAAAAATGTAATTCCCAGAACTGGACACTCTAAGCAAGTTGGCTTGGTGAGACGCAGAATAAAATAAAAATCATTTATTTTTCAAGAGTTTGGGGAAAAAATGCTTTTATGGATACAGACTAAAATTAGACTGGCCTTTTTTTGTTTTTGCACACCTACTTGAGATAGACCAGTGGTTCTCAATGTATGACCACCGTGGACCCCAAATGTTTGTATCATTAAGGGAGACCGTTGTTCAGTGGGCTTTGCACCATTTTATGGCTTTTCTGGCTGAGGAATTCTGGGAGTTGAAGTCCACAAGTCTTAAAGTTGCCAAGGTTGGAGACCCCTGGCATATACGACATTATGTATACATTATGCATTTGTGTCATGCCCCTGTTGGAGTCTGACTCCGAAGGAGTGGAGGAACAGCCAACAGGGAGTGGGAGTGTGGCTCCGGAGGTTGTGGAGGAAACTGGGGAAGGGCACAGGCCAGCTGGGCATTCAGAGGAGGACCCAGGCCCACCCCCTCTTCATCCTAGGGCACGCAGGGAGGAGCGGATAAGGGAGAAATGTGAATGGCATGGTCTATGGGGGAGGAAAGGGCCCTGATCTCCTTCATGGGCTGCAGCTGTGAGGACTGTTTATAAGGACAAACTGTGCATGGCCCAGTGCTGGAAGCAAAGCGTGAAATAATTCTAGTTCTTTCAGTTCTTATCTGAGTTCTGGCGTCCTTCCCAGTGTGTGTATTTCGATATCTGTGGACGTCTTCAAGCCCTTATCCTGCCTCGTCTCATGAATTGCTTCAGGTTTGTGTTGTTTTTTCTATTTATAATTTCTGTGTATTTTGAGTTTGAATGTCATTTCTTCCTTTTCACAACTGTTTGTGGGGGAGTTTTTTGTCTCCAGTCAATTATATTTGGAGCTTTGAAGCCAAGTTGAAGGAATTAAAGGGACTTCACTTGTTTTTGTGATTTCGCTGCTTTTGTATCCCACTCTGGGTCATCACAATTTGTATGTATGACATTATGCCCAAATAAACCAAAAGCATCACAGGCCAACATTAGCATGTAAAGGAAGATGGAGGGGGAGAGGAACCACACCTGGGTAGATTTACGCCCTGTATTTAAAAATCAACTTGAATTAGCCTGAAGAGGAAAAAGGACAACCGCCATTTTGAGTGGCTAGCAAAGAAACTTTAGGCATTGGTTCCACAGTACGTTAAGAGAAAACTTTCTGGATTCAATCTGTGACTGGAAGCTGATCTTCCAGGACTTAGAATATCTTTATTGTCACTTTAAATGTACACTAATTGGTATGCATTCAAATTAAATTTCGTTGCCTTCAGCTCTCAAAGGGTCACCACCTCCAAAATATACTTCCTGAACATGACAAAACAAACAAACAAATACAAAATGACGCGTACACCCACATATATTATATGACAACAGAAAAACAACACAGTCTAGTTCGGATGTATTGCATGTACAAGTGCTAATTCTCCACACGTAGACGCATTTTTGAATAGTGCGGTCTAAAAAAGTGACCATGCCAAATTACAACGGCACTGAAAAACTGACTTGTGACCGTTTTTCACACTTCCAAACGTTGCAGCATCCGTGATCAAAATTGAGACGCTCAGCAACTGATATTTTGTGACATTTCTGACAAGCAAAGGGTCATAGGGTATAAATAAGCAATCAAATCATACTAGGAAACAAACAATATAGATAGTAAAGATACAAGCGACAAAGTTACAGTCATACAGTCACAAGTGGGAGGGGATGGGTGATAAGGAGAGATGAGAAGATTAACGGTAATAGTAGTGCAGACTTTGTAAATAGTTGGATAGTGTTGAGGGAATTTTCTTTAGCAGAGTGATGGCTTTCAGGGAAAAAACTCTCGTGTGTCTAGTTGTTCTGGTGTGCAGTGCAGCCCTATAGCATCGTTTTGAGGGAAGGAGTTGAATTTTATGTCCAGAATGTGAGGGGCCTGTAGATATTTTCACGGCCCTCTTATTGATTCCATGCAGGATGCAGGTCCTCCATGGAAGGCAGGTTGGTAGCCATTGTTTTTTCTGCAGTCCTAATTCCTCTCTGGAGTCTGTGTCTGTCCTGTTGGGTTGCAGAACCCAATTCTGGTTGGTTTGGCTTTCCAAAGGAAAGGTTGCGGGGAGGGAATTCAAATTTGTTCGAATAGAAACCAGGTTTTATCTAAGTCAGGGGTCCCCAATCTTGGCCACTTTAAGACTTGTAGACTTCAACTCCTAGAATTCTCCAGCCAGCTTTGCTGGGAGTTGAAGTCCATAAGTCTTCAAATGGCCAAGTTTGGGGATTCAGACAACTGACTGTCCACTCTCTTCCTCTTTTCCTTAGTAATAAAAAAATTTGGCCTCAGTTGTTGTTATAAGTCGTGGACTTTTCTTTGATATCTTAAGTATGAAATTAAAAAATGCTTCCCGGTTGCAGATCAACCATATTGAGTGTTTCCATTTTATTTTTTATTTTTACTTTCAAGAAAATGGACCAAACATTTGAAGAAACCTCTGGCCTAGGTGCTAAAGCCCTTAATTTTTCTCCAAAAGAATTCGTTTTTAATTTTCCTTCATTATATCATCCACCATAATCATTTATAACTTAATGACATATTACAAACTAAATGTATAAAAATGCAATATATGTATAAACGTAGATATATATGTAGCTGGCTGGAGAATTCTTAAAGGGGCCAAGGTTGGAGACCTCCGCGGTCTAAGTAGATGAACCAGACCAGAATCGAAGCTAAAAACCCAGCTCCTTTTCCTAGCCTGCTGAAAACCAGACGCTGAGTTATATTATGAATCAAGAGCAGCACCGCTATTAATTTTTTACCCTTTTATCTTTCTTCACTTGTCAGAAGGGTGGCTGACATCCCAGTTCTGCAACTGGAGACCAAGTGTTTGTCAGTAAGTAAAGCTTCTCTCTACGCAAGCGATAAAAAAAAACACACACACACCCCCCATCCAGTTGAATTTGCTGGGTTGTTTAATCGCGCTAAGCATGGCAGCTTCTAGCAAGGCCTGTGCTCTGAGCGGATCACTTTGCATTATCTGTTCCTCTTCTGGAAATCCCTTGGCCCAACAAAAAAATAAAAATAAAAGGAAAAAAGGAAAGAAAACTCAACAGGCGTTTTCACGACAAATGAGCGCAGGCTTAACAAACTTTCCCCGACTTCAGGAGGGGAAGGGGGGGGAATGGGGTGTGTGTGCAGAGGAGGAGTGTGTGCCCTAGGAGGAAGTGGCCCAAAGCACCACGGTTCACCTTTAGAAATCTTACTCTCGGGTTACAACAAGCCAGCAGCTTCATCCCATAAAGAGGTGTGGGAAATCAGCAAGGAAAGGAGGGATGGGGTGGAAAGGAAGGAAGGAAGGAAGGAAGGAAGGAAGGAAGGAAGGAAGGAAGGAAGGAAGGAAGGAAGGAAGGAAGGAAGGAAGGAAGGAAGGAAGGAAGGAAAGAAGGAAAGAAGGACGAATTATAGATTGATGGTCTGGAATTATGGATGGATAGATGGATGGATGAACAAAGAAAAGAAGGATGAATTATAGACTGATGGTCTGGAATTATGGATGAAGGAAGGAAGGAAGGAAGGAAGGAAGGAAGGAAGGAAGGAAGGAAGGAAGGAAGGAAGGAAGGAAGGAAGGACTGGAATTATAGATTGATAGTCTGGAATTAATGATGGATAGATGGATGGATGAACAAAGAAAAGAAGGATGAATTATAGACTGATGGTCTGGAATTATGGATGGAGGAAGGAAGGAAGGAAGGAAGGAAGGAAGGAAGGAAGGAAGGAAGGAAGGAAGGACTGGAATTATAGATTGATAGTCTGGAATTATGGATGGATAGATGGACGGAGGAAGGAAGGAAAGAAGGACGAATTATAGGTTGATAGTCTGGAATTATGAAGGAAGGAAGGAAGGAAGGAAGGAAGGAAGGAAGGAAGGAAGGAAGGAAGGAAGGAAGGAAGGAAGGAAGGACTGGAATTATACATCAATAGTCTGGAATTATGGATGGATGGATGGATGGATGGAGGAAGGAAGGACTGGAATTATATATTGATGGTCTAGAATTATGGATGGATGCAGGAAGGAGGGAAAGAAGGAACAAAGGAAGGATGGAAGGAAGAACTGGAATTATAGATTGATAGTCTGGAATTATGGATGGATAGATGGATAGAGGAAGAAAGGAAAGAAGGACGAATTATAGATTGATGGTCTGGAATTATGGATGGATGGATGGATGGATGGATGGATGGAAGGAGGGAAGGAAGGAAGGAAGGAAGGAAGGAAGGAAGGAAGGAAGGAAGGAAGGAAGGAAGGAAGGAAGGAAGGCAGGCCCAGAATTTTGGATTGATGGATAGCCTGGAATTATTTATATATGTATGTATATGTAGATGGATGAAGGAATGGATGGACAGAAGAAAAGCCTGGAATAATGGATGGATGGCCTAGAATTTTGGGTGTATGTATATATGTACGGTCTGTAATTTAGGATGGATGGATGGATGAAGGAATAGGTGGAAGGAAGGCCTGGAATTTTGGATGGATGGATGGACCAATGGAAGGAAGGAAAAAGAGAAGATGAAGAAGAAAGAAGAGAGGGAGGGAGTGCAAAAGGAGGGATGGATCATCAACAAAGCAAAAGTGGTTTATTTGACTCTTCACCAGGATAAATTATTCACACTGTGTATTAACCAGGAGTAAACCTGAGATTACAGTAGAAGAGGAACCACCTTGGGGAAGAATAAAATTAATGCTTTGTATTAATGATAATTATAATTAATTATGAATAGTCGTAGGCCAAAGTTTAGACATTGAAACTTTCAAAATAAATAGAAGTTGACGGAAACAGGGTACAGAGCTAAAAACATCTTTTTGCAAATGTCAATATGTATTTTCTATTTAGGTGCAGCTGTTTACAGATTTAGAATGAGAAAACAGGGAATATATTGCAGGCATGAAAGTTTGCACGCTCTTCCAATCCATACTTCGTAGCAGTTCCTTGACTTAACAGCTTCTTATCCTTTCGCCTAGCTAAAAAATCTTTCCCTTCTTACTCTTCCCATTTTTTCCCATTCTTTGCAGAATTCTCATATGATATTCTTGAAAATATTCTGAGCTCTCCTTGCACACACAACGTTGAAATGTTCCCCAGTCCTGTCCCTAAGATTCAAGTCTGGGATCTAGGAAGACGACTTCCACCCTGGCCATGACTGATTTGAAGACGTATTTTGGATCGTCTCGTTCAAATATATTTTTGTTTACCAATGGTGGGACGCTAGCATCTAGGACATGATGATATTCAGTTGAATCTATTCTTTCTTCTACCAACACAGTATTTCCTGGTGCCACGTGACCCTGAAATAAAACAGAGCTTCACTTGTCCTTACAATTGGCAAAATGTTTTTTTCTTTAAAATATTCACCTCTCGCCCCCTTATTTCCAATAAAGGAGAATATTTGTATTTGGGGAATGAGGAGTCCTTGGTGCTCTCTGAGCTTGGTGGTTTCCTGGCAGACGTTTCATGACCCAACTAGGTAACACTATCAGTGCTAAAAGGAAGTCGAGTTGCTGGAGAGCAGGAGGAAGAGGAAGAGATGGACTGGGGGGGGTCCTTGGTGCTCCCTGAACATGGTGGTTTTCTTGCAGACATTTCATTACCCAACTAGGTAATACTATCAGTGCTAGAAGGGAGTGGAGTTGATGGAGAGGGAGAGGAGGAAGAGAACTGTGGGGTCCTTGGTGCTCTCTGAGCTTGGTGGTTTTCTTGTAGTCGTTTCATTACCCAACTAGGTAATTTTATCAGTGTTAGAAGGGAGTGGAGTTGGTATGATGGAGGAGGAGGAGGGAGGAGGAGGAGGAGGAGGAGGAGGAGGAGGAGAACAACTGTGGGGTCCTTGGTGCTCTCTGAGGTTGGTGGTTTTCTTGTAGTCGTTTCATTACCCAACTAGGTAATTTTATCAGTGTTAGAAGGGAGTGGAGTTGGTATGATGGAGGAGGAGGAGGAGGAGGAGGAGGAGGAGGAGGAGGAGGAGGAGGAGGAGGAGGAGGAGGAGGAGAACAACTGTGGGGTCCTTGGTGCTCTCTGAGCCTGCTTGTTTTCTTACGGACGTTTCATTACCCAACTAGGTATGATGATGGAGGAGGAGGAGGAGGACTGTGGGGTCTATAAGAAAACCACCAAGCTCAGAGAGCACCAAGGAGCTCTTATTCTGTTCAATTATGGACAAACATTTTGGCATTTGTTTAAAAAATATGAGATCTTTCAAGAAGTCAAAAATCCAAAACGTGTCTCCAAATCAACCACGAAGTTATTACAGTAAAGAATGAATGCACACAAAAAAAAACGGTTTTAGAATGGTCTTCATCGATCTTTGGCCTTCAAAATTATGGCATATCAACTGGGGAGCTGTCCCAACACGCAGTGCTGGCAAGAATATTTCTGAAGTAGAAAATTTATGTAAGAAAGAGTGTGGGGGGCGGGGGGAAGCAAAAATAAAAGAAAATTGAAAGTTCTTATTTTTGCTAATTGAAAGTTCTTATTTTTGCTGAAGAAGAAGAAACCACAAAGTAGGCATTACAAGAGCGTCCAAACTTTTGTGCCCGTAATATTCACCGCTTTCTTAATTTGAATCCGTAAGCAACGGGCACACCGGCTGTAGCAAACTTGTTCAAGTTTACACAACAACGCTGTGTTTACTTGTAGCATGTAGACACTGCGTCAGCTTATGCTTACTTAGGGCTCCTTGAAACGTACAATTGGATGAGCGGTGTCCTAAATGTTAGTCACAACTGCCGTTACACGTTACCGTTGTTTCCTTTAAATCTTTTTCCCCCCCTGGCTCTCTACACAAAGTCCAAACAGCTGCGATTCTTCCCAATGTGTCAGTTGCAAAGCCTGTGGCTTTTTATCGATGTTGGCCTCGATTACATCAGGGAAAGTGCCACAATTTTCCCTATTGCCAGGACTGCAGCAATTATATTGTCAGAAAGCTCGGCTCCTGCGGATGTACAAGTAGTCCCCTTCACTTACGAACATTCATTTAGCGAAGATTGGAAGTTATGACGACTCTGGGAAAAAGTGAGAATTAACGCCAGCACTTTTTGGTTCTCCTTGGAAACCGCTTCTGGACTTTGTGCTCGAGGTGGGGGGGAAAAAACACCACGAAATTCTGATTTGGGGTTTTACTGATTAGGTCCGTGATGGCGAACCTATGGCACCATTCACCATTTGTGGTGCCACAGGTTCGTCATTTGTGCGGGCATGCGAGCCCCAGCCAAACTTACCTGCGCTGCGCACGCGGCGCCCCTGCCAGCTGATTTTCGGCCTCCTGGAGGCTCGAGAGAAGCCTCTGCAACCTCAGGAGGCCGAAAAATGGGCCTTCCGGAAATACTGGAACTGCCTGTTTTCAGCCTCCGGGGGGCCTCTGGAGCCCGGGGGAGGCCATGTTTGGCCTCCTGGGGACTCGAGGGAAGCCTCTGCAGCCTTTGGAGGCCGAAAAACGGGCCCGTTTCGGCACTTCCAGTATTTCCGGAAACTGGAAGTGCCGAAACCGGAAGTGCAAAAACGGGCCCGTTTTTCGGCCTCCAAAGGCTGCAGAGGCTTCCCTCGAGTCCCCGGGAGGCCAAAAAAAGGACTTAAACGGGCCAAAAATAGAATAGAATAAATAGAATACCTTTACTGTCATTGCATTCTACGAATACAATGAAATTTGAAAGCTACTCCAGCTCGGTGCCCCAAACACCACATCACAATCATACTACAGAGTATTTAAAAATTAAAATAATAATAATAATTAAAACCCTAGTCTAAAACCTATCTAAGACAGTAAGTGAAAGAGTTTTAAAATGGCACTCTATGCATAGGACTAAACCACAAATCAGCGGGAGGCGCACGCATGCGCAGTGCAGGTCAGGGGGCGGGAGGGGGCGTTGCCCATGCATGCGCAGGGGGGCGGGGCGCATTGTCTTCTGGGTGCTGGCATGTAAGCACGCGCGCGAGTGGAATTTTCGCCATAGGAGCCCAGAAAGTTTAGCCACCACTGGATTCGATAGATCTGTTTTTTGTAGAAATGCCTAGTTTATATCACTGTATATGCAAAAGTAAATATTTGAGGTTTGATATTACTTCTTATTCTACTGCACCAAAGAGAGTCGGGAGTCAATGCCTTTTCTTTCTTTCTCCCTTCTCTAGACTTTTCTCTTCCCTTTTCCCTCCCCTATTTTTCCCATTACAGGTAGTCCCCGACTTACAAAAATTCGCTTAGTGACCATTCAAAGAAAAAAACGGCACTGCAAAAAGACTTAGGACCGTGTTTCACACTTAGGACCTTTACAGCCTCCCCATGGTCATGTGATTTACATTCGGATGCTTGACAACTGACTCACATTATGACGGCTGCAGCGTCCCAGGCTCATGTGTTTTAGCAACCCTCTGACAAGCAAAGCCAACGGGGAAGACAGATTCACTTAACAACCGGTCATAAGTCACTTTTTTGGGTGCCATTGTAACTTCGAACGATCCCTAAGCAAACTGTTATAAGTCAAGGACTACGTGTACCAGTGATGATGAGTTCTACAGAGGAATGACTGAGTCTGCCCTCTGCACCTCTATGACTGTCTGGTTTGGTTCTGCAACCCAGCAAGACAGACACAGACTCCAGAGAGGAATTAGGACTGTGGAAAAAACAATTACTACCCACCTGCCTTCCATGGAGGACCTGTATACTGCATGAGTCAAAAAGAGAGTAGTGAAAATATCTACAGACTCCTCACATCATGTTTCAACTGTTTCAACTCCCACCCTCAAAATGAGCTATAGAGCCCTGCACACCAGAACAACTAGACACACAAGGAGAGTTTCCCCCCGAAAGCCATCACTCTGCTAAACAAATAATTCCCTCAACACTGTCAAACTATTTACAAAGTCTGCACTACTATTACTATTAATCTTCTCATCACTCCTTATCACCCATCCTCTCCCACTTGTGACTGTATGACCGTAACTCTGTCACCTGTATCCTTACGATTTATATGGACTGTTTCCTAGTATGATTTGATTGTTGATTGTACCCTGTGACTATTATTAAGTGTTGTACGTTATGATTCTTGATTCTTAATGAATGTACCTTTTCTTTATGTATACTGAGTATTTACACCAAGACAAATTCCTTGTGTGTCCAATCACACTTGGCCAATAAAGAATTCTATTCAATTCAATTCAATTCAATTCAATTAATTCTATTCTATTCTGCATTCTATTCTGCATTCTATTCTATTATTCTATTCTATTCTGCATTCTATTCTATTCTATTCTATTTCTATTCTATGGGTTCAAGAGAAAAACGAAACTCTTGTTTCCCCACCACAAAGCTTGTCCCTCTTGTCGCTCACATGAGCCAAGAACTTCCCCGTGGTCCAAGATTTTGGGTCCCGCCCTTTATGGAAAAAGCAAAGCATCATTTGAGCTTTCCAAAGAGTCCTTACAAGCCAAGGAAAGCCCTTCCAAGCACCCTAAGGAAACCAAAAGGCCCAGCAACGCCAGAAGAAAAAAACAGGAGTCATCTCCAACGAACAGTGTAAGGACTGCAAACGGTCACTGTGTGGGACAAACAGGCAGAAGGCGGGTAGGACCAAATGGCAGTCAGAAGGCACGATGAAAATTCTTTCATTTCACAACCTACAGACAGGTTTAACCATGGTTTCCATTGGGAGACTGTGACCCCCCCCCCCCAGACCAGGTCCAGTCCAAAAATGCCAGGGAATTTCTAGAAGCCTGGCCCGCTGATGAATCAGCCATCGATAGACACACGTAGGCATTAACCGCATCTATAGAGGGTGCAAAAGAGACAATCAACTAACCCCAAAGAGAATAAAAAGATCCGAGCACTTCTCCACCAGGAATCAGCACCCAGACCAGCATAGATTTAACTCCCAAAATTAACTTCAGACTAACCATCAGGTAAGCAACACCCCAATCAAGAAACTGCCAAAGACAGAGACAGAATACTACGAAATTTGGAAATTATGGTATAATTGGCTGCAGAGTAGACACAGAATAGATGAAATGGAAGGTTATGGTGTGATGAAATAATTTGGTATAAATAGGCATAACTATGTATACTTGTGTAAAAATATGTAAATAACTACGTAAATATATGAAAATATGATAACTCAAATGTAAAATAATTGTAAAATAATATTTAGTAATATTCTATATCCTGAAGAATATGTCAAAGTGAGTGGACACTACTACAAATATGCTGCAATGAATGGAAATATGTTTTTAATTGTTTTATAACTGTAGAATTGGTTTAATAAAGTTTTTTTTTAATAAAAAATGTTTTTTTAATTAAAAACAAAAAGAAACTGCCAAAGAGCCATCAGTACACAGCCCAACCAAAGAATCTCTAAGACTGCCTCCACCCATACAGGCAGGCAGGACGCCAGAATAGATACCGAGAGCAAACAGCACTCCTTTGCTAGCACTGATGATGTTACCCTGTTGGGTCATGAAACGTCTGCAAGAAAACAAACAAGCTCAGAGAGCACCAAGGACCCTGAAGATATCCATCTTATTTTTTTCCCTTCTAAGGGAATGCAGGAAAGATATCAAATACTCCTCCTCCTCTTCTCTGCAAACCCCACTCCCTTCTAGCACTGATGATGTTACCTAGTTGGATAATGAAACGTCTGCAAGAAAGCCACCAAACTCAGAGAGGGCCAAGGACCCCACAGTTGTCTTCCTCCTTCTCCTCTTCCTCCTCCTAATCCCCACACCCTTCTAGCACTGCTGATGTTACCTAGTTAGGTCATGAAATGTCGCAAGGAAAGATGTAAGTTCAGAGAGCACTAAGGTCCCCATAATTCTTACAAAACATCCAGCCAGAGAATTTGAGGGTCCTGCAGCTTTCGGGGGGGGGGAATCATAATGCAATGACTCTCAACGAGGAAGAAATGCCAGCCCTGGTTTTGAATCTGTAAAATGTCTCCAGGATCACTAGATTATTAAATATATATATATATAATTCTTGGGATAGGAAGTCTCTGGAACAGCCAGGGACCATTTGATCTTGCCCTGAGAACACCTTGACCCAAAAACCTATTTGCACAGATTGGTGAAGAGCTGAAAACGGCCTTTTTCTTATTAAAGTCCTCCTTCCCTAGGGTTTGATTTGGAGGAATCCACTGGAGATAACAGGTAACCCTTGACTTATAACAGTGACCCTACGAGGTTAAAACGGCACTGGGACAAAAAATGACCAACGACCGTTTTTCACACTTATGAAAGTGTGAGTGGTCACATGATTTACATTCGGATGCTTGGCAACTGGCTCATACTTAGGACTGTTTGCAGTGTCCCGGGGTCCTGCGATCCCCTTTTGCGACCTTACGACAAGCAAAGTCCATGGAAGAAGCCAGATTCGCTTAACGACCGTGTGACTAGTTTAACAACTGCAGGGATTCCCTTAACAGCGGCCAGAAAAAGTCGTAAAATGGGGCAAAACTGAGCTTAACTATCTCGCTTAGCGGCAGAGATTTTGGGCTCAACTGTGGCTGTTAAGTCGAGGACGAACTATAGCCAATGGAACAGCTTGCCTCTTAGAGTGGCGGATGCTCCATCAATGGAGATCTCCCAGAAAAGGGTGAGGGCTCCTGCCTTGGGCAGGGGGTTAGACTAGAAGACCTCTGAGGTCCCTTCCAGCTCTAGGATTCTATGATGTTTTGATGTCCTAAATAGGATGAGCCAACTCATTTTGGGTCCCTGAATCCCTGAGGTAATTCTGGCTAGCTGGCAGGTGAATTACATTCTTCATCGGTTAATCTGTACTTTCAAAATTAATTTTAGCAATCTATCCAAGGATCTGTGGGTGAGACTCTCCCAGTTCAAAAAGCATTCCTTTATTGCAACCATTATGTCATGCAGGGGGCGAAAAAAACAGTGCGGTGCAGTGGTGAAAGGCAACGGGTTAGAAACTGGGAGGTTGGGACTTCTAGTTCTGCCTTGGGCACAAATCTAGTTGGGATACTTTGGGATAATCTCTCTCTCTCTCTCTCTCTGTCCTAGGAAGGAGGAGGGCAGGCCGAATCCTTTTCCAAAATGAGGCCGAAAAAACTGCAGGGACTCATTCAGGCAGCCAAGAGTGGCCAAAAAAAATGACTCAAAAAATTTAAAATAAAAATAAAAAGCTACCCAGGGAAAACATCCTCCAAACTAGTGTCTGTTTATCCAACAGTCCACCTTCCTCTCTAATTCGATTGTCAACCTTGACAACTTTTAAGACGTGTGGACTTGCAACTCCCAGAATTCCCCAGCCAGCCATGTGTGCTTAGCAACTGTAGCAAAAAAAAGGATTTAAATTCAGATACGACTCACTTAGGCATAGGTATTCTGGCCCCCGTCTGTGGTCGTAAGTCGAAGTCATTTTGTTGTACATTCCTGCTAAATTGAGGATGGGTTCCACTAAGCCAGGTGTCACCAAACTTGGCAACTTTGCTGGCTGGAGAATCCTGAGAGTTGAAGTCCACAAGTCTTCAAGTTGCCAAGGTTGGAGACCTCTGCACTAAGCCATGAGGACTAGCTGCATATACAAAGAAAGCAGGAATCTGCAATCTTTGGGGATAACTGCAGAGTTAGCTCTTCCGACCGCATGCATTATTTTTTTCCCGTCCATTAAATTATTAGGTTCATTTACTTAAAAACCTGCTCAGTTCTGTAATTGGTATCTGGAAACTCCATGACTTTCTATGGTGAAGCTCCGCTGTTGTGTTTCATGCGCTGTTTATCTTCCTTTTCGATTAATTTTAACTTTCCAGGCAAGCCAGAGCTATCCTGTTGCATTAAAAAAAAAGTCTGCAAAGAAATGTTGAGTTTGATCCAATACTGTTGCTTGTTTAATAAGCTACACAAACACAAGTAGCAATGCTATCTTTGCACAACTGGAGCTAAAAGTTTTGCAACAGTAACAGTCTACACTTAAGTTCAAAAGAAACAACTCAAATTTTCCTCATTTGAAAAGATAAAAACCTTGTTAATGATCACATTTTTTTTTGTAACCAGCCCCAATCTGTAGACTCAAATCTTAAACTGTCAGATCCCTGCTCCAATTCCCAAATAATTCAAAATTATATGTATGTCCAAACCAGTTTTCCAGGCCTTGCCAGCCTCAGCTCTAATCAATAATTCTTCCTTTATTGGAATATATGTACGTGTCTGTTTCGCTCACAAACTTATAAACTTTAACAAGTATTATGATGCCTAATTCAAAGGATTGCAACAGATGGATAAACATGGCTAAATAAGATAATTATTCTCTTTAAATACAAATATCTAGAAGCTAATCTTAATGGAGAAATCACTTTTGAAATGTAGGAATAACAAGAGCTGAGAGGAATTACAGGGAGATAGATAGATAGATAGATAGATAGATAGATAGATAGATAGATAGATAGATAGATAGACAGACAGACAGACAGACAGACAGACAGACAGACAGACAGACAGACAGAAATAAATCCCACTCATACCATATTGCATGAAGTTTCTTGAAGACAGAACATTCTTAAAAACAGTGGTTTTTCCTGCCCCTTTTTCAGACTGTAAGGGGAAAGCCAGATCTGCTTTTACAAAGAGGTTTCATTATCTCCAGACTCTTAAAAAACACTGCATTACGGGAACAATTTTGGATACCCCACGATGTTCTCAAGATGAATTCCGCAAAAGATTGCACCAATTATAAGTAAATAATTAGTTTAAGATCCGTGGGCCTTCGGAAAGAACATAATAAAAGCTTTTCAGGGGACCAAATGTTAATTATTCTGCAGTTGCAACCGACTAAACAGGTTAGAGTTTGCTCCTAAAAGCCAAAACTAGGCTCTGGGGGAAAGATTCCTACTCGATCCCTCTCGCAGCTGGGATCGAGTTGGGATCCCTGCTGTTGTCAGAGCACACAATTGTGGACTTCCAAGAGTCAAGCAGTCTGGGTTTGAATTACAAGGCACTTCCCCTGATGCAGGACCATGATAAGGAAGGGCCCTGCCCATTGAGACATTTTAAGTCGCAGTTCATATCCCCAGCGTGAGAATCAGGGGGGGGAAAGGTCTTTTCCAAGGAATAGGTCAAAAAAAGCAAGAAGAGAAACCATCCTTCACACTACAGGTTAAGCGCCGCTGAGAGGAAGGGAGGAAAACGACACTGCAGGAGGAGAACCTGGCATTGAGGGCCCTCCTGTTAAAATCCACCTTTAAAGGAAAATATCTGTAGCTCAGGATTGAAACTAGGGGTCCTTGGTGGTCTCTGGGCTTTGGTTGTTTTCTTGCAGACCTTTAATGACCCCACTAGGTTACCTCATCAGTACTCTGAGGATGTTAACTTAACTTTGGGTCATGGAAACGTCTGCAAGAAAACAGTCAAAGCCCAGAGGCCACCAAGGACCCCTCAAAACCCACCTTTAAAATACAGGTAGTCCTCAACTTACGACGCACAATTGAGCCCAAAATTTCTGTCGCTACCAAGCTTTAAATCTCTTCGCAGGCAGGCCTTGACTTACGACAACTGAGCCCCCACACACACACAAATTTTTTTTTCTGTTGCTGAGTGAGACGGCAGTTAAGTGAATTTTGTCCCGTTTTACGGCTTTCCTTGCCTCGGTTGTTAAAGTGAATCACTGCAGCTGTTTCCCTTAGTAACGAGGGTGTTAAGTGAATCCGGCTTCCCCACTGACCTGGCTTGTCAGAAGTCCGCAAAAAGGAATCACCTGATCCCAGCACACAGCATCCGTCATAAGTGTGAGACAGGTGCCAAGCGCCTGAATTTTACTCACATGACCCTGGGGGAATGCCGCCACCGTCCAGGGTAAAAAACAGCCATAGGTTGTTGTTTTTTTCAGTGCCGCTGCCACTTCAAATAGGCCTTTAAGCCAAGGACTGCCTGTGCTAAATCTCCAAATCAGAATAGAGCTGGAAGGGACCTTTGGAGGTCTTCTAGTCCAGCCCCCTGGGCTCAAGCAGGCAACCAGTGACTATCCTATCTCAATCCATCACTATGGATGGGTGGAGACTACCAAAGACAAAAGTGGAGAAGACCTCCAATGGCTCTTCATCCCAAATATTTCCTTTTTCTTTCACACACACACCCCGCTTTACACACACACACACAATCACACACACACACACATATATACATATCACATACACATACACACACACATATATATATATATACATATATCATACACATACACACACATATATACATCACACACACATACATATATATATATACACACGTATATCATACATACGCACACACACACACATATATATATAAATATATCATACATACACATACACATATACATATATATATATCATACACACACACATATAATCATAGACACACATATACATCATATACACACAAATATATACATACATCATACACACACACATATATCATACACATACACACACATATATAATCACACACACACATATATACATCACTCACACACACACACATATATACATATATCATAACGCACACACACACACACATATATATATATATCATATACACATACACACATATATATATAGATATATCATACACACACACATATATATAATCATAGACCCACATATACATCATATACACACAAATATATACATACATCATACACACACACACATATACACACAGACACATACATCGTACACATATATAAAATGCCCCCTTTGCAAAAGCCTCGCAGCTGCCTTTCACAAGAGGCTCTGCTCTCATCCCTTCCTGCATCTCGGCCGCAGGCCGGCCGGAGGGAAAGAAGGAAAAACAGGGTGGAAAGCAGCATCTGTCTGGATGCCAAGCGGGTTGGGCTGGGCCAGAGGCCTCGGCTCACTTCCTCACCGCCCGCCTTGCCGGAAAAGAAGAGAAGGGCCTTGTTAGGCACCACGGTGAAATCTATTTTCCCCGGATCCCCCCAAAATGATGCACGCGCTTCCGGTATTGGAGAATATACATACAGTATATACATATATATATATATATATGCTTCCCGTATCTTGGAATATAGGGATGTTTCAAACTCCCAAAGTCTGGGAGGGTCTGCAACGCCATTGCAAGGAAACCCAGCTTCTCCAGAAAAATATTCCATTTTTCCCCCCACTCTCCCCCCACACACACACACAAAAACCCACCCTTTTGCAGATTTAAATCGAAAGAAAAAGCAGTCGTAAATACTTTTCCAGCTAGTTCTTAGGTAATCTGCAGTCAGGAAAACATCCAGAAACAGGGGGGGAGAGGGGGTGCAAAGGTGATTCCAGAGCCTTGCATGGCTGGGCAGCCAGTAAACCTGGTTTGTTTCCTTGCAACAACTAGGCTAAAAGCAAGGTTGGAAGGGGGAAAAGCCCAGGAGGATGGGGGTTGGGAAAGGAGGGAGGGAAGGTCCTGTGCCATTAAAAATAATAATAATGATAATAATGATGATAATAATGTCATACATTTTTAAATGTTCAGTTGAGTTTCATGTTTAATAAAAGAGATGATAATGATAATAATATAAAATAATAATCACCAGTCAATATTTGTGATACATCTTTAAATGCTCGGTTAACTGAGTTACATGTTTAAGGAATAAGAGATAATAATAATGGCCAGTCAATGATATTTGTGATACATCCTTAAATGTTTAGTTTACTGAGTTTCATGTTTAATGAATAAGAGATAATAATAATGATAATAATAATAGCCAATGATATTTGTGACACATTTTTTTTAAATGTTCAGTTGACTTGAGTTTCATGGTTAATGAATAAAAGAGATAATAATAATAATAATAGTAATAATAATAAGTCAATATTTGTGATATGTTTTTAAATGTTCAGTTAACTGAGTTTCATGTTTAATGAATAAAAGAGATAATAATAATAATAAATAATAGTCATAATAATGAGGAAATTCCCACTGGGAAGGGAGGGGAAAAGGCAAGGAAATGGGGCAGGGTCTCTCACTGGTCCCCACCCCAAAAAGGGGTTCAGAGAGAAGCTAAAAGGAGAGTTTGGAGGCTGATCTGGCCTCTCGGGGAGCCGCGGATGATGGGAGATGGAGTCCAGCTCCATCTTAAGAGAGGGCAGATTGCAAGGGGGGTGCAAAGTGCAACATATAGCGGGGGAGAGGAGTAGGGGTCCGGGTTGGGGGGGCTTGCAAAGGAAAAGGGGGGCTACTCCTGGGGGAGGCAGGGGGTCTCTCCCCCCCGAGAAGCCCGGACTGGATGAGGGAGGCGGGTAAAGAGGCGGAGGGGGGGGGGAATGACTCGGACTTACGACGGCCAGGGCGGGCTGGGCTCACAGCCTCCTCCTCCGGTCCCGAGCGCGACAGCAGCAGGAGCAGCAACGGCGGCGGCACCTCCCTTTCCCCAGCGGCGGCTGCCGAGCCTGCCCGCCGCCCTCGCCGCCACCGCGGTGCCGCTCCATGCACGGGGACGAGCGAGGGCGGCGGCGGCGCTTCCAGCAGCCCGAAAGGGACCCGCGGCCCCGGCCAGCGCTGAGGGGGTGGGGGTGGCGGGTGGCGGGCGGGCGGAGGTTCAAGGCTTCCCAACCAGGCGCTCGCGGGCGGCGGCGGCGGCGGCGGCAACGGCGTCCCTCTCCCCTCAGTCGCTCGCTCGCTCGCTTCCCTCAAGCCCCGGCCCACGCGCCCGCTGGCGCCTGGAAGCCGCGCGCCGATTGGGCGGCTGAGAGGGAGGCTCTGGTTGGACCAGGACGGCGTCACGCTCCGCCCACTCTACCCCCCTCCTCCGAGAAGGCGGCCCGCGCTCGCCCCCTGGGAGGGAAAACTCCGTAAAGCTTCGGCGGCCTTCGGAAAAGGGAGGGAAAGAGGGGAGAGACCGTTGCCATAGCTCGCGGCCTTGGAGGGGAACTCGGGAAGCTCCGGCGGCCTTCGGAAAAGGGAGGGGAAAGAGGGAAGAAGGGAGGCCGTTGGCATGACTCGAGTACTAGGAGGGGACTCGGGAAATCTCGGCGACCTTCGGAAAAAGGAAGGAGGGAGGGAAGGAGGGAGGCCGTTGGCATGGCAACAGGCGGGGAAGGGGGGAATTGCCCGTGGAGGGCCGGGAAGGGCAAGATGAAAGTATAGGCAGTCCTCGACTTGCAACGGTTCTGTTTAGTGGCCGTTCGAAGTTAAAGCGGCCCTGAAAAAAAGGGACTGAGGACCCTTTTTCACACTTAACGACCGTTTGCAGCATCCCCGTGGTCACGGGATCAAAATTAGCAACTGACTCGTATTTACAACGGTCGCAGAGTCCCGGGGAATCACGTGATTTCCCCTTTGGCAACCTTCTGACGAGCCAAGTCCATGGGGAGGCCAGATTCACTTAACAACCGGGTTAACTCATTTAAGAACTGCAGCGATTCACTTAACAATAGTGGCAAAAAAAGAGGTCGCAAAACAGGGCAAAAACTCCCTTAAACAAACGTCTCACTTAACATTAGAAATCTTGGGCTCAATTGTAGTCCTAAGTCGGGGACTACCTGGAAGAAGAAAATGCTAAGGTCTGTCGTTGGAATAGGGAAAGGGGAAGTGGGGAAACAGCAGACCAAGATTATAACTATTGAATTATATATTATGCTTTATTATAAAACATGGTGTACGATAAGAATGTGTGTGTGTGTGTGTGGATATATATATATATATATGGATCTTCGGTTATTCGGGTTTTCTCCCGCGTAAGATTGGAAGTATCTAGGCGACGTTTCGATGAAGTCTCATTCATCATCTTCAGGCTTGTTTCTTCAGCTCTGTGCTTCTCAGAGTGACGTGAGCTTGCAGCTGCTTCTTCCTTTTAACTGCTAGTGGGGGTGTGACTTGATTGGGTGGGGGCTTGGCTGTGTTCTGATTGGGTGGGGGTGTGTTCTCATTGGTTGGGGGTTTGGCTGTGTTCTGATTGGGGGTTGGCCGTGTTCTGATTGGCTGGGGGTGTGTTCTGTTCAGGTGGGGGCTTGGTTGGGCTCAGGTTAGTCTTAGTTGCTGGGGGATTTGAGCTGGTGAGCTGTGATCCTGCTGTTTGGCTTTGAGTTCGTGGTCGTGCCGCATCTTCATGGTGGGGGTCAGTTCGCTTCATGTATGGGTCCGAGGGGTTTGAAGTGGGTAGTGATGCAGCTGCAGTGCGGCTTCTGGTCCGTGGTCGTGTCTCATCTTCTGTGTGGGTGTGAGTCTGCTTTTTACGTGGAAGTGTGGTGGTGGCATCTTGTGTGGCCCTCGTGGATGTGGGTCTGGTGTCATTCATCATGTTAGGTACTCGTCTGTTCATGAGGGCGGGTTTCCAAATGGCTGGTAAGCGGGAGGTGTCATCTCTTTTATTCATGCTGTGTGGGCGTTTTTCTATCTCTATGGCTTCTCTGATTATTCTGTTGTTGAAGTGTTCGGTTTTGGCGATAGTTCTAGTATTTACCGACCTCTTCCCTGGTCCAACACCTCAAAGCCACAGGACATGAGATTGACTTTAAAAATACCAGAACTATCGCCAAATCCGAACACTTCAACAACAGAATAATATACATACATACATACATATATATTCATATTTGACCCATACGCATTTTAATATATTTTATTTTTATTTATTTATTTATTTTGTCAAGCTATTATAAGATAACAAGTATAAGTCTAAACATAGTTATGAATACATGGATACATATAAGAAAAATAAAAAATAAAAGAAACCATAGGACAGGGACGGTAGGCACGTTGGTGCGCTTATGCACGCCCCCTACAGACCTCTGAGGAAAGGGGTGAGGTCAATAGTAGACAGTCTGAGGTTAAAGTTTTTGGGGTTTGGGGAAGAAACCACAGGGTCAGGTAGAGGATTCCAGACATTGACCACTCTGTTGCTGAAGTCGTATTTCCTTTTTATATTATAAATTATATATTATAAAGTACATATCTGTATAGTATATTTTATAGTGTATTATTATATATAATAGATGTTTACTATATTTTTAAGAGTGCAATATATATAACATGAGCTATTTATATCATATTTAATAAGATATAAAATGTAGTATACTACTTTATTATATAGCAAGAGGTCTCCAAACTTGGCAACTTTAAGATTTGTGGACTTCAACTCCCAGAATTCTCCACTCCATAAGTCTTCAAGTTGCCAAGTTTGGAGACCTCTGCTGTATAATATTAACAAATCTAATTTATTATAATATATATTTTAATATATAATGAAGTATATTCATGTGGTATATACTTTGTATATGATGTAATAGCTGTATTATTAATAATATATATTTCATCAATACACAATAAAAATGAATAAAGTACATTAGTATAGTATTGTACACTATTACAAAGAGTAATGTACAATAAATATATGATCATCAGCATCAACGTTGGTTCATTTTGGGTAAAGCCTAACCTCCTTCCTTTATCCAGGAATGGGATGGCTTCTGAGCTTCTCAATCTACCCAGTGTCCACCACAGGTGGAGGTAATATATTATTGATTATATAATATAGAATACTAGCTTTATACTTCTAAACTATGTGGTCGGGCTTAGGTTTTGGGGAGGAAAATAAGGGGAAGAAATTGTGCCTCTGCCTACCAGCATCCATCAGTATTCACATGGCTTGCGTCCTGTCAGTGTGTGAAGAGTTGAGAGTTGTTTGGAAACTGAAACCGCATTTGCTGTATGAGCAAGGAGACAGCAAGGAGCCTGAGCGTGGCTTAGCTCAACTATTCTGTACTCAAGCTGCTTGGTGCTGCTCTGAAACTGAAACTGAAACTCCTCTGCTTGTGTTTTGCATTTGGAAGAGATTTCTTTCCAGGTGGGGAGGGGGAGTAGAACTCCTTAGCATCAGAGCGTGTTAATAATAATAATAATAATAATAATAATAATAATAATAATAATAATAATAATAATAATAATAATAGTAATAGTAGTAATAGTAGTAATAATAATAATATATATAATAATAATAATAATAATAATAATAATAATAATAATAATAATAATAATAATAATAATAATAATAATAATAATAATATAGGAAATACTCTAAAATGCTCTGATGGTCATTTTGAAATATCCTTTCTTAGTGAGCCCCTAGAAGCCAAGAGGAACATAGGTGCCCAATTTCAAGTTTGTAGTCTTTACGGTTCTGGAGATTTTGTGATGATGCGTAAGGGGCATTTTGCTATATTCTAGTCTACTCTAGTCTGTGTGAAGACTCAGCTCTCTGGAGAAAGCCCTGATGTTGGAAAGGTGGAAAGAAAGAGAAGAAGACAACAACCAGCATCCAGGTGAATGAGCTCAGTTACAATGGAGATGGAAGCACCTTTGAAGAACCTGAAAGACCAGCTTGGGAGTCATGGAGAAGGTTTACATCACGGCTAAGATTTGGCTCTGACTTAATGGCACCCAAAGTGGAGTGAGCCCCATATTGGTGTCTTTAAATCAACCTTAGAGATCATCTAGAGATTCGTTGTTCTCAGGTTTCTGAGTACAATGACAATAAATTTATCTAATCTAATCTAATCTATTTTGTAAGCCAGTTGTGAGTGTATTCAGTTAATGGCCAGACAAAACAGAAAAGAGGAGGGATGTCATCCTATTTTCCAAAACATCTGAGGGCCAGACAAGGAATAATGGATGGAAACTGATCAAGGAAAGATTCAACCTGGAAATAAGGAGAAACTGTCTGACATGAGAACAATCAGCCCATGGAACGGGAGTTGTCCTCAGAAGTTGTGGGAGCTGAACCCTGGAGGCTTTCAAGAAGAGACTGGACTGCCATCTGTCAGAAATGGTGTAGGGTCTCCTTCTTGGGCGAGGTGGTTGGACTAGATGACCTCCAAGGTCCCTTCCAACTCTGTTAAAACAAAACATGTTTTATAGCTGATGAGTTCACCCATACCTTGGATCAAAATGTGGCTAAGGCACAACATCCAAACTCTACTTTGGGTCTAAGTTGATTAACAGGTGAGTTACCATAATTGTTGTATTTCAGCCAGAATTGGATAAAAGAGTTGTTTGTTTTGTTTTTTTGCAGCTTACCATCTGTTCCAACCTCAGGAAATTCGAACACCTGCAAAATCAGACTGTAGCATCTGCATCATCTCATTTTGGGAAGTATTTTTTCCCCTCCCTGCCCCATGGCAAGGCTCTGGATAGGGACAAGGAAGGAGGAAGGACTTCTGTAATTGGAGTTCCCATGGAATTTTTAATATGATGGGCAGCCATTTCATGAAGCTGCAATAAAAATAAGATATGTTTCGCCAATTGAATCAAGAGACGCCACCTCTGAGTTGAGTGGCACTAAACTGGTCAATCCCTGTTACGGAAACACACCCAGTGAAGAGCAATTAATCAAACTAACTCTGCCACTACTAACACCCTTGTCATGGTTCCTATAAATATTCTAAATAGGTACTATACACCTTAAAGGTGTTCTTGACCTACTATTTAAGCTGAGTCAAGTGTTGTGTGTAATTTTTAACCATTACTAGAAAGGAGGCAATGAGTTCTAGTCCCGCCTTAGGCATGAAAGCCAGTTGGTGACTTTGGGCCAATCACCAGGAGACTGGGAGTTCTAGTCCCGCCTTAAGCATGAAAGCCGGCTGGTGACTTTGGGCCAATCACCAGGAGACTGGGAGTTCTAGTCCCGCCTTAAGCATGAAAGCCGGCTGGGTGACTTTGGGCCAATCACCAGGAGACTGGGAGTTCTAGTCCCGCCTTAAGCATGAAAGCTGGCTGGGTGACTTTGGGCCAATCACCAGGAGACTGGGAGTTCTAGTCCCGCCTTAGGCATGAAAGACAGCTGGATGACTTTGGGCCAATCACCAGGAGACTGTGAGTTCTAGTTCCATCTAAGGCATAAAAGCTGTCTTGGTGACTTCAGATCAATTACTGGGAGATGGTGAGTTCTAATCCTACCTTAGGCATGAAAGCCAGCTGGGTGGCTTTGGGCCAGCCCCCCTCTCTCAATCCACGCTATCAGGATCAGATGACAAAATGATGGATCTATCCCTCTTGCAACCACCGGATCAACAAGAACAAAAGCAGACTTCCACCTGAAGTGGGGGCAGCAGAATAATTGAATAAACCAAGTTGATGAAGTCAAGCTCCCTGATCCAGGAGCTGTTTACCTGGAAACATCACATTTTGTAGTTCTTTCCTCCAAACACAGAACACTGCTGCAAACTTCAGGTTTCAAGTCAGAATGGAATAGAATAATAGATGTTTCTCTAGAGATGTGTTTCTCAGCCTTGTGTGACTTTTTAAAATGTGTGGACTCCAACTCCCAGGATTCCCCAGCCAGCTTGGTGGACTCCAACTCCCAGGATTCCCCAGCCAGCTTGGTGGACTCCAACTCCCAGGATTCCCCAGCCAGCTTGGTGGACTCCAACTCCCAGGATTCCCCAGCCAGCTTGGTGGACTCCAACTCCCAGGATTCCCCAGCCAGCTTGGTGGACTCCAACTCCCAGGATTCCCCAGCCAGCTTGGTGGACTCCAACTCCCAGGATTCCCCAGCCAGCTTGGTGGACTCCAACTCCCAGGATTCCCAGCCAGCTTGGTGGACTCCAACTCCCAGGATTCCCCAGCCAGCTTGGTGGACTCCAACTCCCAGGATTCCCCAGCCAGCTTGGTGGACTCCAACTCCCAGGATTCCCCAGCCAGCTGGCTGAGGAATTCTGGGAGTTGAAGTCCAGTCATCTTAAAAGACTTCAAGGTTGCAAAACACAGCTCTGAATCTTGGCCTACTTGTAGTTGGGTACGTTTTCCAATCGTGATCCTGAGTGGCAAGGCCAACCTCAACATTACTCTTCCTCTTTCCTTTCAATCACTGGTTACCTTCAGGTAGTCCTCAGACTAAAAGTGGTTCCTTTTGACAACCATGCTCCCGAAAGAAGGGACTTATGACCGTAATTTCTCAGCTCTCGACCATTTCAGCATGCACCCTGATTGGCGTGATTCACATTGAGGAAGGTTTGCACTGATCTCAAATTTACAATGAAGCATAATGTCCTTGGCAGATTCCAAAATTTACCAACTCATTTTGTTGATCTTCTGAGAAGCAAAGCCAATGGAGAAAAACCAGATTCACTTAACAATCATCTTAATTCATTTAAGAACGGCAGCAGTTCAACTGAACAACATGTGGCAAGCGAAGTCGTATAAGTGGGCTGACAGTCACTTCACAAATTTCTCACTTAACAACAGAAATTGGGGCCTCCATTGTGGTTGTAAGTCAGGGACTGCCTGGTACTGACATCCTTTGTTAACCGATAACAGTTAGTCAGAGTTGGAAGGGACCTTGGATGTCATCTAGTCCAACCTCCCCGCCCAAGCGGGAGACCCTACACCATTTCTGACAGATGGCAGTCCAGTCTCTTCTTGGAAGCCTCCAGTGATGAAGCTACCACCGCTTCCAAGGGCAACTTCTGTTCCATGGGTTGATTGTTCTCACTGTCAGAAAATTCCTCCTTATTTCCAGGTTGAATCTCTCCTTGATCAGCTTCCATCCTTTATTCCTTGTCTGGACTTTGGGTGCTTTGGAGAATAGTGTGACTCCCTACCTTCTCTTTGTGGCAGCCCCTCAAATATTGGAAGACTGCTATCACGTCTCCCCTGGTCCTTCTCTTCACTAGACTAGCCAGGCCCAGTTCCTGCAACCATTCATCGTATGTTTTAGTCTCTAATCATCCTGGTTGCTCTTCTCTGCACTTTTTCTAGAGTCTCAACATCTTTTTTATAGTTTGGAGACCAAGACTGGATGCAGGACTCTAGGTGTGGCCTTACTAAGGCTTTATAGAGCGGTATTAGTACCTCCCTTGATTTCAATTGTATCCCTCTGTTAATGCAATTTAGGATTGCATTGGCTTTTTTGGCGGCTGCTGCACACGGCTGGCTCCTATTTAGCTGGTTCTTCTACAATACATTTATCCCATTTTGCCCAGACTGTGTGACCTCAAGTCTAGTAAGCCCCGATTTCAACACCAGAACCACAGTTCCACCTACAGGTGGCCCACCCCGAATCAACATGACCAATTCGGAAAATTCAGTAAAAGGCTGCAGGGTATGAAATTTGCAGTAAGATTTCCCCAGATTTTGAAAATAACCTTTGCCTATTTCATGGTGAAACAAAGCATTAAAATTTCCAGAAGCTCAGCAAAAAAAATGCATGTTTCCTCTCATCGACTTCTGCTCTTCTCTATTATTATTTTTTAATCGTGAGCAGAGTCACGTATCAGTGTAAGGTTTATGTGCAACATAGAATGCAAAAAGTCTGTTGAGATTCTCAGCCATCCAGGTCTTGGTTGTCCCAAAGGTGGTTTTTTTTTCAAGAGGCACCTGGACTTTCTGGTTTTTTCTTTGGAAGATGTTTCGCTTCTCATCCCAGAAGCTTCTTCAGCTCTGACTGGATGGTGGGGAATGGAAGGATTTGTATTCCTTGCAGACACAGCTGGTCATTTGCATCCTTTTAAGAGAGTCATTGAGGCCACTTGGAGGTTTGTGTCCTGAGGGTCAGCTGATTGTTGGAACAGCTGATCGTCCGGAGGGAAAAAAAAGAAATGAAAAAAAGAAATATCAGTTTGGCCGAACCATAGCATTTTTTACTACCGGTCCACCCAAACCAGGCCGAACTGGTAGAATACCACCACTGACTAAATTTACTGTTGTTTGTCAAGGACTGCTGTATATCAGGGGCGTCGCGCTTGACTCAGGCCATGCATGACACCTCTGGAACTTACGTTGCTGCTTGCCAGCTGAACCGGGCTCTCTGTGGGCTGGTAACATGGCGCAGCTGTATTGCGTCAACAGGGTGACGCCTGAGTGACTGCGCTACAACGCCCAGTGAATGGAGAGAAACTGGACTTCAGGCTGCGAACGAAGACCCTACATGCTTAGCTGGACAACCACAACAAGGGTGGAGGGGGAGGGGATTGTAGAGGGTGTAAATGAGGATTCTGAGGTGCTTGTGCGATGGTGGTTATGTCATTGTGTGGGATGTGGGGCAAACGGGATGCTGGCTTACAGGGAGGGGCTGGATATTGACGGTGCGGCAATTAGCTAACTAGTGTCCTGACCCACGCCCTTTTCCCACAAATCAAACACAATTCAAAAAGAACAGAAACCTTTTAGTGCTTCTGCAAAATAATTAGCTGTGATAAGCACGAGCCTTGCCAAACTGTGCAAGACTTGCCAAAAGATAACAGACAAGAAATAATTTGCTAAATAAGAATCTTCAAATACAAACTCGGGATACTGGAATGTCCACGAGGCTGAGTTTCAAAACATCTTTGCCTTCTGCAAAGAAGGTCCGCTTCACAGCTGGCTTTTATCTTCTTGAAGGAGGGGCCATTTACCTTGCAGCCTGACTCCCGAGTCGCCCGTGCTGCTGCAGCTGCTCTTTCCTACGAGCAGCCCTGCACGCACACGCACTTGGCACAGGCTCCTCGGGAACCTCCTCATCACTGCTGCCAGCCCCCACAATCTCCGAAGGCAGCACTCCACTCCCTGATGGTCCTGGCTCCTCATCTGAGTCCTCGCTCTCCTCAGCTGTCCGCACCTGCTGCCGGCTAACCACAACTAGCTAAATGGGGCTCTGAGATGGCAGACGCTCAGAGCTGACTTTAATCAGATGTTCTCATTACTTCTCGTTGTCTCTAACTGCGAAGGAATAAAACCTCTTGCCAGCTTACTTGGGCTTGTTTATTTCCTCATCAGCATGCTGGCTACAGAGTAGCTGAGAAGGGGTGCTTAGATGGGGCCCGCAGGGCCACCTGGAAAACAGCAAAGGACTGGCCCGTGGTGCCTCTGCCAGTGAAAACGGAATAAAATTTTTAGCTGGCAGAGTCCTCTGGCCACCACAGGCATCCTCCGACATACGTGGCGTTGAATACCACCCCCCTGGTCAAATACCACCCCAATGTGGCCCTCAATGAAAACGAGTTTGACTCCCCTGCTGTATATGGATTGTTCATTTCCGTCAGCTGGAAAGAGAAAAAATCAGAATGTTTTGGCCCCTTTGTGCCATCTAGTGACAGAAGGAAGAATTACAAGCACGTACAGACCAGCATGGCAGTTCCCCTTTAGCATGTCTTTTAAGTTTCCTGGACTTCATCTCTCATCATTCTTGGGGGTTTGCTGCAAATTTGGGTATGGTTCCAGGTTAAATCAAGCCACAGACTGAAGATTGAATGGCGAAGACTCTAATGATGTGAACGGTTGGAGGAAAGAGGAGGACAATGAGCCGCGGGGGTTGGACTAGAAGACCTCCAAGGTCCCTTCCAACTAAGTTATTCTGTAAATGTCAACTTGGTTACATGAGTAATGAGGGAACTCTTGAAGGACCCGGTTAGGGAGAGATCATCGGGGAGAAAATTGATGTGGGGACTGCCAAGAATCGAAAGTGTCTTGATGGCATTCAATCAATCGATAGATCAAAGCAAAGCAAAGGGTCGTTTACTGGAGCCCAGAACAAAAGATCAACAAACCCCCACTCAGTTCCTTCGTTTGAAAAAGGACTCAGGAGGATAATGCTATTTTCAGAAGGAGGAAACATCCATAGGGTTTCCAATCGTGCATTTTGTGGAAATATGAAATTATTGTGTTTATTTACTTGTATCCCGCCCTTATTGCTTTTTACAAATAATTCAAGGCAGTGAATATACTGTATATCCAACACATCTTCCTCCTCCTATTTTCCCCACAACAACAATCCTGAGTGGTGGGTTGGACTGAGAGGGAGGGGCCGGGACTGGTGATTGGCCCAAAGCCACTTAACTGGCTTTCATGCCTAAGGCGGGACTAGAACTCCCCGTCTCCTGGTGATTGGCCCAAAGCCACTTAACTGGCTTTCATGTCTAAGGCGGGACTAGAACTCCCAGTCTCCTGGTGATTGGCCCAAAGTCACCCAGCTGGCTTTCATGCCTAAGGCGGGACTACAACTCCCCGTCTCCTGGTGATTGGCCCAAAGCCACTTAACTGGCTTTCATGTCTAAGGCGGGACTAGAACTCCCCGTCTCCTGATGATTGGCCCAAAGTCACCCAGCTGGCTTTCATGCCTAAGGCGGGACTACAACTCCCCGTCTCCTGGTGATTGGCCCAAAGCCACTTAACTGGCTTTCATGTCTAAGGCGGGACTAGAACTCCCCGTCTCCTGGTGATTGGCCCAAAGTCACCCAGTTCACTTTCATGCCTGAGGCAGGACCAGAACTCACCGTCTCCTGGTGATTGGCTCAAAGTCACCCAGCTGCCTTTCATGCCTAAGGCGGGACTAGAACTCCCCGTCTCCTGGTGATTGGCCCAAAGTCACCCAGTTCACTTTCATGCCTGAGGCAGGACCAGAACTCACCGTCGCCTGGGTCTTTCATGGCATGATTCAAAGAGCTGGGCATATGAGCCATGAAATAACATTTCTAAGTATGTTTTCCCCCCCTAATTGACATGGATTTCCTTCCAAGATTATGACCTCAGAATATTCAAGTGGCATTTTTTTAAACTCTTCCTACCTCCACAAAACCAGCAATCAAGTAGATAAACTGGATGCATTCCTTTGATTGAACTACCTCATCATTCACACACACACCCCCACTGGCCGCATGTCCCTGCTGTAAACCCCGGAGGCTTGGAAATAGACACCTTGCTTTATTTTTATTTTTAATCAGAGCCGGTATGGCCTAGTGCAGGGTGTCCAACCTTGGCAACTTTAAGACTTGTGGACTTCAACTCCCAGAATTCCTCAGCCAGCAAAGCTGGCTGAGGAATTCTGGGAGTTGAAGTCCACAAGTCTTAAAGTGCCAAGGTTGGACACCCTGGCCTAGTGCAGGGGTGTCAAACTCACAGCGTCACGGCAGCGTCACGTTATCGGGACTCCCTCCCCCTTGCTAAACCGCGTGGGGCGGGGGGCAGCACTTGAGGTATCCGGCCCGAGGGCCGCGAGTTTGACACCCCTGGCCTAGTGATTATGGCACCAGGTTAGAAACCAGAGAGGGTAACTTCTAGTCCCACTTTAGCTATGAAAGACAGCTGGATATCTCTGGGGCAATCACTGGGAGATGGTGAGTTCCAGTCCTGCCACAAAAGCCACCCTGTTTGGTGTGCTGGGCAGAGAGAGAAAGAGGGAGAGGAGGAGGGGAGAGAGAGAGGAGGGGAGAGAACAGAGGGAGAGAGAAAGAGGGAGAGGGCATGAGAGAGAGGATAGAGGGAGGGGAGAGAGGAGAGGGAGAGAAAGAGGGAGGGGGCATGAGAGAGGGAGAGAGAGAGAGGGAGAGAACAGAGGAGAGGGAGTGGGAGAAAAAGGGGGAGAGAGGAAGAGAGGGGAGGGGAGAGAGGAGAGAGGGAGGGGGAGAGGGGGAGAGAGAAGGGGAGAGAGGGGGATAGAGAGGGAGAGAAAGAGGGAGAGGGCATGAGAGAGGGGGGAAAGAGAGGGGAGAGAGGAGAGAGGAAGAAAGGGAGAGGGGAGAGAGAGGAGAGAGGGGGAGAAAGAGGGGTGAGGGGTGAGTGAAAAGGGAGAGAGGGGGGATAGAGAGGGAGAGAGAGAAAGAGGGAGAGGGCATGAGAGAGAGGGGGGGAGAGAGGGAGGGAGAAAGAGAGAGAGGAAGAAAGGAGAGGGGAGAGAGAGGGAGAGGGGAGAGAGAGGAGAGAGGGGGAGAAAGAGGGGTGAGGGTGAGTGAAAAGGGGAGAGGGGGATAGAGAGGGAGAGGAGAGAAAGAGGGAGAGGGCATGAGAGAGAGGGAGGGGAGAGAGGGGAGGGAGAAAGAGAGAGAGAGAAGAAAGGGAGAGGGGAGAGAGAGGGAGAGGGAGAGAGAGGAGAGGAGGGGGAGAAAGAGGGGTGAGGGGGTGAGTGAAAAGGGGAGAGAGGGGATAGAGAGGGAGAGGAGAGAAAGAGGGAGAGGGCATGAGAGAGAGGGAGGGAGAGAGAGAGAGGAGAGGAGTGGGAGAAAAGGGGAGAGAGAGGAAGAAAGAGGGGAGAGAGGAAGAGAGGGGAGGGAGAGAGGGGAGAGAGGAGAGAGGAGAGGGAGAGGGAGAAAGAGAGAGAGAGAGAGAGAGGAGAAAGAGGGAGAGAGGGGATGAGAGGAGGGAGGGGAGAGGAAGAGGGGGAGGGGAGAGAGGGAGGGGGATAGAGAGAGGAGAGAGAGAAGGAGAGAGAGAAAGAGGGAGAGGGCATGAGAGAGAGGGAGAGGAGAGAGGAGAGAGGGGGGAGAGAGATTTGTCTTATTGTGGAGGAAATAGCAGGAAATAGGAGCGTTGGATATGTTTGTTGCTCCTCTCTCCCTCCCTCTCCCCTTCTCTCTCTGTCCATCTTTCCTACCTGCCTCTCCCTTCTTTCTCCCTCTCTCTTTCCTCCCCCTCCCTCTCCCCCTTCTCTTTCTCTCTCCTCCTCCCTCCCTCTTCTCTCTCTCTCTCTCTCTGTCCCTCTTTCCTCCCCTTCCCTCTCCTCCTCCCCCCCTCGCTCCCTCTTTCTCCCCGGCCGGCCTTCTGGCCATGGGCAAAGTCCCGCGTTCCGGAACGGGCCGAGCGGAAATGAGGCAGCCAACGGGGGAGGGAGGGAGGGAGAACCTTCCCCTCGGAAAGGCCGCCTTCGCCGCCGCCGCCGCTTGCAGGAAGGAGCCGCCGGCCTCCCCCGACTTCGCCCAGGGCCCCCTCAAAGCCCAGGTAAAAGCGCCCAGGGAGCGCGGGGAAGGGTCGCGGAGGGAGACGCCACCCCCCACCTTCCTCCGCCGCTTGCCCAAAAGTTTGCAGGCGGTTACCTCAGAATAACGCCGCTTTCCTTCAGCTTCTCCCGCCCCCACCCACCCCGGGCCTCGTGTTCTCTCACGGCGGCGCCTGGAAAAGGCGCGGGTTGCCCTCCCGTGTCGGGCGGTACGTGTGAAGTGTGGAAGAGGGAGAGAAGAAAAGGGAGGTTAACGCGGGGGGAGGTTTCACACGATTGGACGCCCTTAAGGGGCCCCGCGACCCGCTGGGATTTTTTTTTAATGCAGGGGTCTCAACTTGGGCCGCTTTAAGGCTCGCGGACTTCAACTCCCAGAATTCCTCAGCCAGCAAAGCTGGCTGAGGAATTCTGGGAGTTGAGTCCGCGAGCCTAAAAGCGGCCCAAGTTGAGACCTGCTTAGAATAGAAGAGATGACCCTTCTGGTCTCTTCCAACTCTATCATTCATGCTGGCTGAGGAATTCTGGGAGTTGGAGTCCACGAATCTTAAAGCGGCCCAAGTTGGAGACCCCTGGCTTAGAATAGAAGAGATGACCCTTCTGGTCTCTTCCAACTCTATCATTCATGCTGGCTGAGGAATTCTGGGAGTTGGAGTCCGCGAGCCTTAAAGCGGCCCAAGTTGGAGACCCCTGGCTTAGAATAGAAGAGATGACCCTTCTGGTCTCTTCCAACTCTATCATTCATGCTGGCTGAGGAATTCTGGGAGTTGGAGTCCATGAGCCTTAAACCGGCCCAAGTTGGAGACCCCTGGCTTAGAATAGAAGAGATGACCCTTCTGGTCTCTTCCAACTCTATCATTCATGCTGGCTGAGGAATTCTGGGAGTTGGAGTCCATGAGCCTTAAAGCGGCCCAAGTTGGAGACCCCTGGCTTAGAATAGAAGAGATGACCCTTCTGGTCTCTTCCAACTCTATCATTCATGCTGGCTGAGGAATTCTGGGAGTTGGAGTCCACGAATCTTAAAGCGGTGGAGACCCCTGTTTTCAGGCATTGATCAATGCGGGTTCATTACACACGGCCCCACGGACTCTCAAACGCGTGGCTGGAGGCGTCACGTGTGCATACAGGAGCCAAAACAGACTTTAAAAAAAAAAAAAAACTGAACAACCCTGCAGAAATGCAGGATTCGGAGTCGATCCCTTTGCAAAGAGAGGAGCTTTTTTTTTTTTTTTTTGGCATGGGTGACCAACTTCTAACCATCATCTAGAAACCGACCCTGGTTTGCTGGCTTGGAGCTTCACTTCCAGGCTTGGAAAGTCCCCAATCTGAGTTTAAGGCTTCTGATCTTAAATGGAAAACGCTGGGTTTCCTTTATGACCACTTGCACTTAACCAAGATTGTGGCAGGGATCATCCTGGCTAGGGGTTTCTTTGGCCCCTTTGGCTGAAGGACCGAAGGGCAGGAAAGTCCCCGAGCTGAAGAGAAGTTGGCTTCTTTCTTTTCTTTCTTTCTTTCTTTCTTTTCTTTCTTTCTTTCTTTCTTTCTTTCTTTTCTTTCTTTCTTTCTTTCTTTCTTTCTTTCTTTCTTTCTTTCTTTCTTTCCTTCCTTCCTTCCTTCCTTCCTTCCTTCCTTCCTTCCTTCCTTCTTTCCTTCTTTCCTACCTACCTACCTACCTACCTACCTACCTACCTACCTACCTCTGTCTGTTTTTGTCTTTCTTCTTTCTTTCTTTCCTCCCTCCCTCTCTCTTTCCCTTTCTGTCTGCCTGTCTTTTCTTTCTCTTTCCTCCCTATCTCTCTCTTTCTGTCTCTTTCTTTGTGAAGGCCAAAAATAGCCGCCTCAGGTTCGTTCCTTGGCATGCATATTTTCCAATGAGACAAACCATGACAGGAAGATCATTTTATTACAATTTATCAGAATATTCAGACAAAAGGGATTCCTCTCATGCAAAGAGGGAACCAGGATCCTAAACTTACCCCCACTTTTTAAACTTAACATAACAAAGAACACTGAAAGAGGAAAGTTGATTGGACAGCACAAAAGTAACCTCCCCTTTGCACAGGAAATCAGTTATAGGTAGTCAAACATGTCACATATTTGCATCCCATAATACCGTAGCACACGTGTTCATTAAAATGAGGTCTGGTGTCTGAAGGGGCCTAAACTTTAAGGAAAAAGGTGGTTTGGAGTTCTCGAAAGAGAGTGCTAACAACCTTTTTCTTATCTGGAGCTGGCCTCCAGCCAGTTTTATCAATTTAGGGATATTCAAGGCTGATAAACTTGGACATCATTTTAAAAGAGGGAAAAGAAATCAGATTAAAATATAAAGTAACTATGCTTGTTAACAAATTGCAAAAACCCATGTCATTTGCCCTTCACTGTTTTTCTGTCTCTTTCTCATTTCCTTCCTTCCTTTCTTTCTCTTTTCCTTTCTTTCCTATGTAACTTTCTGTCTCTGTTTTTCTCTTCTTCCTTCCTTTCTCTTTTCTCTTTCCTTTCTTTCCTCCCTGTGTATCTTTCTGTCTGTTTTTCTCCTTCCTTTCTCGTTTCCTTTCTTTCCTATGTATCTCTTTCTGCTCTGTTTTTCTGTCTTTCTCTTTTTCTTTCTCTTTTCCTTTCTTCCCTCCCTATCTCTTTCTCTCATTCTCTCATCTCTTTTTCAATCTCCCCCCCATTTTGGGGCCTGCTGCAATTGAGACCCTCCGCCTGGATTACAGCAAGGCCCTTGGCCATGTTTGCTTACCTGCAAAAGAATTTGCTTTTGCCATTTTTCTCTCAAAAGGGAGGAGAATGTTGGGCCAATTCTCCTGGGTGATAACATGGCCAAGGAATTCCCTGTTGTTGTTTTTGTTCCTTTTGCAAATCTTCTCCTTTAGCTTCCTTTAATCCCACAGGAGGATTTTAGGAGAAATTTCCTTTCAGGATGAATTTTCAGATTGCAAAGTGTTGCTCTGTGTGTGTGTGTGTGTGTGCGTGTGTGTGTTGGGGGTGGCTTTCAGAATGAGTGGAAAGGTGCACCCCAAAGATTTGCCACCTCCCAATCACCAGATTGGGCGACAAACGCATCACTGAGAAATTTCAGAGAAATCCTTAAGCATCCCAAGGACAAGGTAGAAAAACGAAGATGAAGGTTGGGATTTTTCAGCTGGCAGATATTAAAAAGAAAATGACCCAAACATCTGATTGGATTTCCAGCAATTCTTAGAGAATTTTAATGCACAGAACTGGAGTAATATATGCACACACAAAAAAGAAAAAACCCACCCAGTTTTCTCTGATTATAATATTCGGAATACAGGTAGTCCTCAAACCACAACAGATCATTTACTGACTGAGAGTTATGACCGTTGGTCACACGTACAACTTTGTAGCATCCCCTTTGGTCATGTAGTCAAAATTCAGGTGCTTGGCAATCGACTCCTACGATGGTTGAGGTGTCCCTGCGAATCCCTTTTGCAACCTTCTGACAAGCAAAGTCAATGGGAAAACCAAATTCATTTAACAACAGTGTTGCTAACTTATCAACTGCAGTGATTTACGTAGTAACTAAGACAAGAAAGGTCGTAAATTGGAGGAAAATTGTTCTGACCCAAACCCTTTTCCAATAAAACAAGCACGAACCAAAGGGAACCTTTTAATGATTCTTACGAATCCCCAGTTAAAAGGCTGCTACAAACTAACTTTGATAAGCACGAGCCTCGCCAAAACTATGCAAGACTGCCAAGAATAACAGATAAGAAATATTTTACAACACAAAAGAGTCTTCAAATACAAACTCAGGATATTGGAATGTCCACGAGGCTGGAGGTTCAAAACGTCTTTGCCTTCTGCAAAGAAGGTCAGTTTCACAGCTGGCTTTTATCTTCTTGAAGGAGGGGCCATTACCTTGCAGCCTTACTCCCGAGTCACCCGTGCAGCTGCAGCTGCTCTTTCCTGCGAGCAATCCTGCACGCATGTGCACTTAGCACAGGCTCCTCGGGAACCTCCTCATCGCTGCTGCCAGCCCCCACAATCTCCCCACAAGGCAGCAGTCCACTCCCCGATGGTCCTGGCCCCTCATCTGAGTCCTCGCTCTCCTCAGCCATCCGCACCTGCTGCCGGCTAACCACAACAAAAATTCACATAGCAACTGTCTCACTTAGCAACATAAACTTTGAGCTCTTTTTTTAAAAATATTTTTTTATTTTATTTTATGCAAACAATCCGTCTTCAGTTTAAAAAGCATGTAGCCTGGATACAAATATATTAAAAAGCATGTAGCCTGGATACAAATATATTGAACGATAACAATTACAATTAGTAAATTTTCATTACTACAATATCAGTACTCTATTCTTACTTTATACTACTATGCACAATGAATCTTATTGTTATAGCAATCCCCTTCTTAGCCTATTTAATTCTTATTCACTTGTTTACTATTTTTCACTAGTCTTCTTTCATTGTCTAATTTCCATTTCTATTCTCCAGCCATTGATAAAATAATTCCCATATCATATAATATTCAGTTTGTTCTTTTTCTTTGATTGCAAGTGTTAACCTATCCATTTCTGCACATTCTAATATTTTCCTGATCACATTCTCGTCTTTCGGAATCTTTTAGCTTTTCCAATTTTGTGCAAATACAATTCTAGCTGCAGTTAATACATGATTAATTAAATATACCTTTTCTTTACTATTTATTTCAGGTATAATCCCCAAAAGATTGGGCTCCATTGTGGTTGTAAATTGAGAACCTGTACAGTACATTTTGGGTTCTTCTTTCAACCGGATTCTTAATTTTTGCATTTTTGTTGCTGTGTCTCAAATCCTGCAAGCTTTGACCTGCTCAGATTCTAAATAGTGCTTCACCAACGTTTTATAAAATGAGACCTTTGAACCTGGATGTTATGAGCTTTTGAAATGCAGTTCGCATCTCTCTGGGAGGTAGCTATAAACCAAAGTAAATAAACCAAGAGTCATAGAGACAGGGCAGATTTTTATCTTTGCCTTGTTACAAAAAAATCTTGCAACCTGAACGAGTTATTAACTTTCCACTGGGAGTAGGGTCTGATGATTTTCTACTTCGTAAAAATAGACATTTAATAACAGGGTGAAGGGAGAGTAATCTGCACTTAATCTTTCTGCCTGGTTGTCCCAAACATTCAGTATATCCATTTATTTATTGAGTTTACCTCTTACCATTATTATTGTTTATATAAACAACTCAAGGCAGCGAACATAACCAATATCCCTCCTTCTTCCTAACTTTCCCAACAATAATAACCTTGTAAGGTGGTTGAGAGAGAGTGATGGTTTTCAGAACTAAGAAAGGACTAGAACTCACCGTCTCCTGGTGATTGGCCCATAGCCACCTAGTGTCATGCCCCTGTTGGAATCAGATTCGGAGGGGGAGGACTGAACAGCTGACAGGGAGTGTGAGTGTGGCTCCGTTGGCTGTGGAGGAAACTGGGGAAGGGCAAAGTCCGGCTGGGCAGAGCAGGGAAGAGGTAAAACAAGGGAGAGGGAGTTCAGAGGAAGACCCAGGCCCACCCCCTCTTCATCCTAGGGCACTCAGGGAGGAATGGAGAAGGGAGCAATGTGGGTTGTGTGGCTTACGGGGAAGGAAAGGGCCCTGATTCCCTTCATTAGCTGCAGCTGGGAACAGGGTTTACAAAGGGAAGTTGCGCACAGCAAGTTGTTGGGAGAAAATCGTGAATTTATCTGGTATCGTGGAGGCTTTTCTGGGTTCCTGGCGTCTTCCCAACTGTGTGTTTTGCTGGCATTTCAAGTCTGCAATTCCTTCTCTTCCCTGTCCAGTTAATCACTGCAGCCTGGTTTGTGTGGATTTTTATTTACAGTTTGTGTGTACTTTGTTTTCGGACTGAATTTCCTCCACTTAAAGGCTGTTCCTGGGAGAGTTTTTCTCCAGCTGAAGGTAACCTGGACATTGGGGTAAAGTTGGAGATAATAAAGGGACTCTTCTTGCTTTTTTTGATTGTGTTGCCTTTGTGCCACGCCCCTTTGTGCCACGCCCCTTTGTGCCACGCCCCTTTGCCACGCCCCAGTAGGCTTTCATATCTGAGGTAGGACTAGAACTTATAACCTCTTAGCGATTGGCTCAGTCACCTAGCTGGCTTTCATGTTTAAGGCAGGACTAGAATTGTCTATCTCTTGGTGATTGGCCAAGGTCACCCAGCCACCGTTCATTCTTAAGTCAGAACTAGAACTCACTATCTCCCGGTTTGCAGCCTGGGGCCTTAACCACGAGTCCAGACTGGCTCTCTTTTATGAGCTCTTACAAATGTTTTTTTTTTTTTTTTGTATCAGATCTTCCTGCAAACCATTTACAAGTCCTGCCCTTTTGATAGAAGTAACTGGGCCATAATGGGATTTACTCTCCTCTTGAGACCCCTATTAAGCACCAACTAATTTGAAATTGGGAGCTGCTGGTCCATCTTGCTATTTGTCGACTCCTGCATAATCTGGAAATAAATCCTTGGTGTTTTATTTGGAAATGCTTACCTACATGGACAGAACCAAAACAATGGGAGATTGTCTCCAACCTTGGCGACTTTAAGACTTGTGGACTTCAACTCCCAGAATTCCTCAGCCAGTATAGGTGGCTGAGGAATTCTGGGAATTGAAGTCCACCAATTTTAAAATTGAAGATGTCTGTGGTTCTGGGCTGCCCATAAACCTGGTTGCACAAGGGGTTTCCAAACTCTGCGACTTTAAGGTTTGTGGACTTGGAACTCCCAGAATTTCTCAGCCAGACATGCTAGCGGGAAGTCCACAAGTCTTTATTTCTGGGCTGCTCGTCAATCTGATTGCACAGAGGTCTCCAGCCTTTGGCCACTTTTAAGAAGTGTGGACTTCAACTCCCACAATTCCTCAGCCAGCAATATAATCTCAAATAATTCCAATCACTGGGATTCCAGCGAAGAGATGAGAAGAGAGGGGCATTTTTTCAGACGGCCCTTTAGCCTTGGAGAAAATGGCCTCTTTGTTGGATGCGCCAGCCAGTTGCTATTTGTGAATTGGCAACACAAGTGTGTAAATAGCCGGCTTCCAAATGCCCTTTGAAGCAGCAATTGAAATGACCTTCAGACTTCTTTCCTAGGAATTCTGGAGTTCCTCATCGGGTTTCTTAAGAGCAGTTTCGCTTTCTCATTACACAGCGAGGATAGTAACATTATTTAATATAAACAATAATATAGTAATATAAATAGATATATAACCAGAGGCACAAAGTGCACCTAGTGTCAGTGTTCAAAAGCATGCCATATTTCAAATGCAGGTAGTCCTTGTCTAAACAAGAATTCATTTGTCAGGATTCCGGCAATTCAGTGGTGGCTTCTTAAGCTCCTGTGCTAAAAATTGTGTGCGCGCTTGCACTCGCAGGCTCACGTGCCAGCACCCAGAAGGCAATGCGCATGCTCCCCCCCATGCTCCCTGCACATGCACGCGCAATCCCCCCCACCGTCACCCCTTACCTGCACTGCACCTCCCTGCTGATTTTCGGCCTGTTTGAGGCCTTTTTCAGCCTCCCCAAGGCTTGAGGAAAGCTTCTGCAGGCTTTGCAGGCTGAAAAATGGGCCCGTTTCATCACTTCCGGTATTTCCGGAAATACAGGAAGTGACGAAACGTCCTGCAAAGCCTCTGGGAGGCTGAAAAAGGCCTCAAACAGGCTGAAAATCAGCTGTGAGGCATGTGCAGTGAGGTAAGTTTGCCTGCGGCTCCCGTGCCACCACAAATGGCTCTGTGTGCCATAGGTTTGCCATCACGGCCCTAATTAAATCATGAGCCTCGAACCAAGCTTCAAAAGAATCCATAAGATTTATTAGGAGCAATATGTCTGGCATTAACCCATATGAAATCAACTCTGAGACACACAATTTACTATCACCTATGACCCTATTTCCCCTTCCACCAGCCCCCTGGGTGTGTCATCAATCACATTCTCCAATGAAGGATTTTCGGGGGCAGAAGATACGGTAGCCTAGCTACAATCTTTGTAAGATAAGCATGGAATGTACTTCTAGTTCTAAACTGCTGTACTGTTTCTTTAGACTTTCCAACCCCCCTCCCCCCCTTGTTTATGGCAACTCAAAAGCAGGCATAGGAACGATTTACGAGTTGACATCATTTAGTTACCATTCCAAGTTACAGCCGCACTGAAAAAGTGACTTACGAACAGTTTTCACACTTACGACCGTTGCAGCGTCCTCCGTGGGTCACCCAATCAAAATTCAGATGCTTGGCAACTGACTCCTATTTATGATGGGGACGGTATTCTCAGGTTACGTGACCCTTTTGCGGCCTTCTGTATGAGCGAAGTCAATGGGGAAGCCAGATTCACTTAACAACTGTGTTAATAATTTAATAGAGGCAGGAATTTCACTTAACAAGAGCTGACACGACATGACTCTGGAACCCTGGGCCAGGGGCTGAGCGTCCGAATGTTGATCCTGTGACCTTGAAGATTTTAACAGTGGTCGTAAGTGTGAAAAATGGTCGTAAGCCACTTTTGTTCGTTGCCTTTATCAGTTTGAACGGCCACTGAATGAACTGTTGTAAGCCGAGGACTGCCTGTCGTGGAGATTAAGCTGTTCCTCTTCTTTTCCTAGTCACTAACTGGATATGTCTGACCGGGGGAAAGGACTGGCTGAAGAGGAGGTGAAGAGATATATCTATCGCAACCTAGCCATGTTCCATCGCGTCCAAGTGAACCAAATGATCCACTTGCAATGTCTCACCGAAACAGACCGGGTAATTACATGGATGTTCCCTTCCCCCCTGGACCCTTTGTGTAAAAATTGGGGCTGCTGGTAAACGTTTTTGAATTGATAGCATTAACACTTCGACTTATATACCGTTTCAGAGTGCTTTACAACCCTCTCTAAGCGGTTTGCAGAGTTGCATCTTGCCCCCCCAACAATCTGGGTCCTCATTTTACCCACCTCGGAAGGACGGAAGGCTGAGAACCTTGAGTTGGTCAGGATCGAACTGCTGGCAGTGAGCAGATTTAGCCTGAAATACTGCTTTCTAACCACTGTGCCATAAGGAAGAAGAATGAGAAAGGGAAATAAGAGAGGAAGGGAGGGAGGGAGGGAGGGAGGGAGGGAGGGAGGGAGGGAGGAAGGAAGGAAGGAAGGAAGGAAGGAAGGAAGGAAGGAAGGAAGGAAGGAAGGAAGGAAGGAAGGAAGGAAGGATAGCAATCGCACTTAGACTTATATATCGCTTCACAGCCCTCTCTAAGCAGTTTACAGAGTCAGCGTATTTCCCCTCAACAATCCAGGTCCTCATTTTACCCACCTTGGAAGGAGGAAAGAACGAGTCAACCTAGAGCCTGGTGACATTCGAACTGCTGGCAGTGGGCAGAATTAACCTACAATACTGCATTCTAACCACTGTATCAGAAGGAAGGAGAAGGAGAAAGGGAAATAAGAGAGGAAGGAAGGAAGGAAGGAAGGAAGGAAGGAAGGAAGGAAGGAAGGAAGGAAGGAATAGCAATAGCACTTAGACTTATATCCCACTTCACGGTGCTTTCCAGACCTCTCTAAGTGGTTTACAGAGTCAGCCTCTTTCCCCCAACAATCAGGATCCTCATTTAACCCACCTTGGAAGGATGGAAGGCTGTGTCAGAATGTTGAGCCAGTCAGGATCGAACTGCTGGCAGTGGCCAGACTTAACCTGCAATACTGCATTCTAATCACTGCATCACCAGGAAGGAGAATGAGAAAAGGAAATGAGGAAGGAAGGAAGGAAGGGAAGGGAAGGGAAGGGAAGGGAAGGGAAGGGAAGGAAGGAAGGAAGGAAGGAAGGAAGGAAGGAATAGCAATAGCAGACTTATATATCGCTTCACAGGGCTTTACAAGCCCTCTAAGTGGTTGCTGAGTGAATCTAGCTTCTCCATTGACCTTAATTATCAGATGGTCACAAAAGGGGATTATATGTCCCTGAGACATTGCAACTGTCATAAATGTGGGTCAGGTGTCAGGTTTCTGAATGCAAATCATGTGAGCAGGGGGGTGCTACAACAAAGGTCCTAAGTTACTTTTTTCAGTGCCGTTGTAACTTCAAATGGTTACTCAACAAACAGAAAGTCGGGGACTTTCTGTGTTTGCCGCAGCTCCTGCCCACCTAGCAGTTTGAAAGCCTGCAGCTGCAAGTAGATAAATAGGTACTACTTCGGTGGGGGAAGTTAACAGTGTTCCGTGAGCCTCGGTGTGGAGTCATCATAAACCCCCAGCAAAGAATATTCTTTCTGTGCCAACTCAGGAAGCTCAAACTGCCCAAGGAGCTGCTGATCCAGTTCTATAGAGGAATGATTGAGTCTGTCATCTGCACCTCTATCACTGTCTGGTTTTGCCCTGCAACCCAACAGGACAGACCCAGACTTCAGAGGATAATTAGGACTGCAGAAAAAACAATGGCTACCCACCTGCCTTCAATGGAGGACCTGTATATCCTGCACGAGTCAAGAAGAGGGCTGTGAAAATATCTACAGACCCCTCACATCCCGGACATAAACTGTTTCAACTCCTTCCCTCAAAACAACACTATGGAGCCCTGCACACCAGAACAACGAGACACAAGAACAGTTTTTTCCCCGAAAACCATCACTCTGCTAAACAAATAGTTCCCTCAACACTGTTCAACTATTTACAAAGTCTGCACTACTATCACTGTTAATCTTCTCATCACTCCTTATCACCCATCCCCTCCCACTTGTGACTGTAGGACTGTGACTTTGTCACTTGTATCCTTACGATTTATATTGACTGTTTCCTAGTACAATCGGATTGCTTATTTGTACCCTACGACTATTATTAAGTGTTGCACCTGATGATTCTTGACTCTTGACAAATGTCTCTTTTATGTACACTGAGAGCATTTGCACCAAGACAAATTCCTTGTGTGTCCAATCACACTTGGTCAATAAAGAATTCTATTCTATTCTATTTTTTATTCTATTCTATTTTTTATTCTAGTCTAGTCTAGTCTAGTCTAGTCTAGTCTAGTCTTTATTCTAATTCTATTTTATTCTTTATTCTATTCTATTCTATTCTATTCTATTCTATTCTATTCTATTCTATTCTATTCCTTATTTTATTCTGTTCTATTTTTATTTCTATTCTATTCTTTATTCTTTTCTATTCTTTATTCTATTCCTACTTGTATTCTATTCTATGCCATTCACATGACCAACGAAGCATCTTTGGACAAACACCATCTCCCTTGGCTAAAGGACAGAGATGGCGGGACGGGGGGGGGGGGAAGCGTTCCCTTTTTACAACTTTTTGTCCCCCCCCCCTTTTCGCAGCAAAAGATCAAAGCCAACTGCGCCAACGAAGGAAACAACGAGACCACGTTCCTTTTCTTCCAACACTTGTGCTGCAGGGAAGGCTGGGTGATGTACTTCATAAAAGCTCTCCGCGAACAGCAGATGGGCGACTTGGCTGACAAGCTGGAACGCATCTATCGCAGCAGACTCCTTCGTAAGATGCTTTTTCTCATCTCGCAGATTGTTTTGGGCTCTTTGGAGCAAACAGCTGCCTGTCAGGACTCCGGCAGTTCCCCCATTTAAATCATGAGTCTCAGGCCAAACTTCCAAAACTTCCAAAGGATTTATTGGGTGTTATCATGTCCGGCACTGCCTGGGTGTAGCTGACTCTGAGCACATCATTCATTGTCACCCCTGCACCCCTCTGGGTGTATCATAATTCATATTCTCCAATGGGACACGTCCATAGCCCAGAGTCATCAATTGTGCTCTCCAGTTAGAATTTTGCACGGCAGAAACTACGGTCACCTAGTTACTATCTCTGAAAACATTTATGGAATGCGCTTTCGGATTGCAAGCTGCCGCGATGCTCCCTTTCTGTTGGCAACTCTAAAAAGACCATAGAAATATTTTATGAGTTGACATTTGGCTTTGCAAGGTTGGCATCTTTGGGACCCCCCCAAAGCCCCCCCTTTCTTCCCCCCAAAAAAAGAAGGTCTGGGAGAACTTTGGAGGTCTCCAATAACTAAACCAAGGCCTTGGGTGAAGTCGAATTTTGTTTGTCCCTAAAGTATTTGTCTTCTCTGGTATCCGGAACTGCGATACAGGTAGTCCTCGACTTATGACCACAATTGGGAGCAGAATTTCAATGGGTAACTGAGGCAGTTGTTAAGTGAGTGGCATCCCATTTGACAATATTTATTTTTTGGCTGTGGTTGTTAAGAATAACAAAGTTGGAAGGGACCTTGGAGGTCTTCTAGTCCAACCCCCCCTACTCAAGAGGAGCCCCTCGGCCATTTCAGACAAGTGGTTGTCCAGTCTCTTCTTGAAAATCTCCAGTGATGGAGCAGCCACCACTTCTGGTGGCAAGGAGTTCCACTGGTTAATGAGTGTCAGTCAATTTCTCCTTAGTTTTAGATTGGTTCTCTCCTTGGAAAGATTTCTCTCTCGAAGAGATGTTTCTCTAACTGGCAGGAATAGCTAACACCCAAGAAGATAGGCTGAAGATCCAGATGGATCTTGACAGACTAGAACCCTGGGCCGTATCTCACAAAATGAAATTCAATGTAGAGAAAAGGAAAGTCCTCCACTTAGGCAAGAAAAACCAAAAGGACACATATACACTGGGTGAAACCAGGCTCAATAGCAGGAACTGGGAGAGGGATCTTGGAGTCTTAGTAGACAACCAGCTAAACATGAGCCAGCCGTGTGCAGCAGCAGCCAAAAAAGCCAATGCAATCCTAAATTGCATTAACAGAGGGATACAATCCAGATCAAGGGAGGTACTAATACCACTCTATGAAGTCTTAGTAAGGCCACACCTAGAGTATTGCATTCAGTTTAAAATCTGAAACTCCGTGTTGAATTTGTGCTCCATTTTGGCCTTGTATAACGAATTGCAAATTTATTCGTTGGCAGCATTTCAAGGGAGATAAAGGTGGGTGCTTATCAGACTTACCCTGAAGGATTTTGGCAGACTTACACGGGACTATTTACAAACTGTTGGAGACTCTTTACAGGCTGAGAATGACTAAAATTCCCAGCCGTTGAAATAAAGAAAAAAGGGGTTTGGAACAAACGTGTTTGTTAGTGTGTCCATAAGCCTTGGTCAAAACATTGTGGGCTCAAGGGATGGTTGTAAGTCGAGGACTGCCTGTATGTGGGGAAGATTTTGGGAGACCCATATAAGGGGTACCTAGGCAAGTGGTGGCTAACCTTTTTGGACTCCTGTGCCAAAAATTGTGCGTGCACTTGTGCTCGCGTGCCAGCACCCAGCAGGCAATGTGTGCGTCCCCCCCACCAATCACCTCTCCCCGCTCCCTTACCTGCATTGTGCCTCCCAGCTGATTTTGGGGCCATTTGAGGCCTTTTTCGGCCTGCCAGAGGCTTGAGGGAAGCCTGTGCAGCCTTTGCAGGCTGAAAAATCGGCCCGTTTCGTCACTTCCGGTATTTCCGGAAATACAGGAAGTGACGAAACGGGCCTATTTTTTGGCCTGCAAAGGCTTTCCTCAAGCCTCTGGGAGGCCGAAAAAGGCTTCAAACAGACCAGAAAATCAGTTGTGATGCGCGCGCATGCGCAGTGAAATAAGTTTGCCTGCGGCTCGCGTGCCGGCACAAATACCTCTGAGTGCCACAGGTTCGCCATCACGGACCCAGGCAATGGTCAGATAAGAGGCAGCATAGCCCTGAGTGGGATAATGGGTGGGGAAGGAGGTTCACGAGAGACTCTCTTGGGTTGTAAACGAGATGGAAGAATTGTACTTTCTGACTTGCAAACTTCTGCTAATGTGGTTTTACAATACAGGTCGTCCTCGACTTATGACCACAATCAAGGCCAATTTATTTCTGTTGCTAAGTGAGATTAGCAACTCTCCCGCTTAGCAACATGGAATTTGAACAGAAATGCTCCATTTCTTTCTTCCCACCCGTGGCTAAGCGAATCACTGCCGTTGTTCAGTGAGGAATGCGGTTGTTAAGAGGACCCGGCTTCCCCCGTGACTCTGCTTGTCTCAGGAGGTCGAGGAGGGCATGGCGTGGCCCCCGGGAAACACTGCGACCGTCTCGCTGTGAGGCGATTGCCAAGCAGCCGAATTCGGATCACGGGATTGTGGGGATGGTGCAACGGTCGTAAGTGCGAAAAACCATCCTAAGCTACTTTGAACGGTCACTAAGCAGACGGCTGTAAAGTCGAGTAAACTATCTGTAAAGTAGAATTAGGTCACCTGGTGGCGTTTCCTGTCTGGTCTGCCTGGTAGGGCTGACACTGCATCCTTTCTCTCTCTCTCTCCCTCTCTCTCCCCCCACATGTAATGCCCACCTGCGTGCAACAATGTCCTCCCCCAGCCCCCAGGACCCCTCCAGCGGCTTCAGCACCCCCAGCTGCCAGTCGGCCTTCGGCTCCGCCTCTCCAGCCTGACGTGAGTGAGCTGAGTCGCCCTGAAAACTTTGTTGAGGAAGCCCTTCCGTGGTCTCCCTCGCGATCGGCCGCTTCATCTGCCAATCTGCCCCCCCAGGATATGGGGGATTACCGGACTCCCGTTCAAGAAAACAGCCATCCGGTAGGTATCCATGTCTGTGTGTATGAAGGCATGCGTGTATGCACGCATGTGTGCAATTTATCTGCTGCTCGTCTTGCTTGAGGTGACTATGGGCCATTTTTTTTATTTTTTTAAATGCCAAGGGGAACACTAGCTCCTTCAGTCAGATTATATTATGTTATGTTATGTTATGTTGTGTTGTGTTGTGTTATGTTATGTTATGTTATGTTATGTTATATATTATTATATTATATTATTATATTATATTATATTATATTATTATATTATATTATATTATATTTATTATATTATATTATATTATATTATATTATATTATATTATATTATATTATATTTATTATATTATTATATTATATTATTATTATATATATTATATATTATGTTATATTATATTATTATATATTATTATATATTGTATTATATATTTTATATATTATATTATATAGTGTATAGTATATTGTATACTGTATATTATATTCTATATTGTATATTGTATATTGTATATTGTATTGTATCATATCTATTAATTATACTATATTATATATTATATTATATTATATTATATTATATTATATTATATTATATTATATTATATTATATTATATTATATTATACTAATTATATTATATTATATTATATTATATTATATTATATTATATTATATTATATTATATTATATTATATTATATTATATTATATTATATTATATTATATTTATTATATTATATTATATTATATTATAATTATTCTATTCTATTCTAATATATATCGTATATATTATATATCTGTGATGGAGAACCTATGGCATGGGTGCCAGAGGTGGCATGCAGAGCCATTTGTGCTGGCACACGAGCCCCAGGCAAACTTAACTGCACTGCGCATACGTGCGCCTCCCAGCTGATTTTCGGGCCGTTTGAGGCCTTTTTCAGCCTCCCAGAGGCCCGAGGGAAGCCTCAGCAGCCTTTGGAGGCCAAAAACTAGGCCTGTTTCATCACTTCCTGTGTTTCTGGAAATACCGGAAGTGATGAAAGGGGCCCATTTTTCAGCCTCCAAAGGCTGCAGAGGCTTCCCTCGACCTTCTGGGAGGCCGAAAAAGGCCTCAAATGGCCCGAAAATCAGCTGGGAGGTGCAGTGCAGGTAAGGGTGGGTGGGGGAATCGCACACCTGCGTAGGGGGTGTGGGATCTCCGCACATTGCACACGCGCAGTTTTTGGCACAGGAGCCCAAAAAGGTTAGCCACCACTGTTATATATCATATATTATATATTTAGTATATGTGATATATAGTGCATTATTATATATCATTATATATTTTATGTTATACATATTGTGTTATACATGTATTATATATCATACACTGCTCAAAAAAATAAAGGGAACACAAAAATAAGACATCCTAGATCTGAATGAATGAAATATTCTTATTAAATACTTTGTTCATTACATAGTTGAATGTGCTGACAACAAAATCACACAAAAATTATCAATGGAAATCAAATGTAGCAACCCATGGAGATCTGGAGTTGGAGTTACACTCAAAATTAAAGTGGAAAAAAACACTACAGGCTGATCCAACTTTGATGTAATGTCCTTAAAACAAGTCAAAATGAGGCTCAGTAGTGCGTGTGGCCTCCACGTGCCTGTATGACCTCCCTACAACGCCTGGACATGCTCCTGATGAGGTGGAGGATGGTCTCCTGAGGGATCTCCTCCCACATCTGGAGTAAAGCATCCCCCAACTCCTGGACAGTCTGTGGTGCAATGTGGCGTTGGTGGATGGAGCGAGACACGATGTCCCAGATGTGCTCAATTGGATTCAGGTCTGGGGAACGGGCAGGCCAGTCCATAGCATCCATGCCTTCGTCTTGCAGGAACTGCTGACACACTCCAGCCACATGAGGTCTAGCATTGTCTTGCATTAGGAGGAACCCAGGGCCAACCGCACCAGCATATGGTCTCACAAGGGGTCTGAGGATCTCATCTCGGTACCTAATGGCAGTCAGGCTACCTCTGGCGAGCACATGGAGGGCTGTGCGGCTCCCTAAAGAAATGCCACCCCACACCATTACTGACCCACTGCCAAACCGGTCATGCTGGAGGATGTTGCAGGCAGCAGAACGTTCTCCACGGCATCTCCAGACCCTGTCACGTCTGTCACATGTGCTCAGTGTGAACCTGCTTTCATCTGTGAAGAGCACAGGGCGCCAGTGGCGAATTTGCCAATCTTGGTGTTCTCTGGCATCGTTCTCTGCACAGTGTTGGGCTGTAAGCACAACCCCCACCTGTGGACGTCAGGCCCTCATACCACCCTCATGGAGTCTGTTTCGGACCATTTGAGCAGCCACATGCACATTTGTGGCCCGCTGGAGGTCATTTTGCAGGACTTTGGCAGTGCTCCTCCTGTCCCTCCTTGCACAAAGGCGGAGGTAGCGGTCCTGATGCTGGGTTGTTGCCCTCCTACGGCCCCCTCCACATCTCCTGATGTACTGGCCTGTCTCCTGGTAGTGCCTCCGTGCTCTGGACACTACGCGGACAGACACAGCAAACCTTCTTGCCACAGCTCGCGTTGATGTGCCATCCTGGATGAGTTGCACTACCTGAGCCACTTGTGTGAGTTGCAGACTCCGTCTCATGCTACCACTAGAGTGAAACCACCGCCAGCCTTCAAAAGTGACCAAACCATCAGCCAGAAAGCATAGGAACTGAGAAGTGGCCTGTGGTCACCACCTGCAGAACCACTCCTTTATTGGGGGTGTCTTGCTACCTGCCTATGCTTTCCACCTGTTGTCTATTCCATTTGCACAACAGCATGTGAAATGGATTGTCAATCAGTGTTGCTACCTAAGTGGACAGTTTGATTTCACAGAAGTGGGATTGACTTGGAGTTACATTGTGTTGTTTAAGTGTTCCCTTTATTTTTTGAGCAGTGTATATATACAGTATTACATCATTAAAAATATTATACTATTATTTTACATTATTATTTTATTTTGTATTGTTTTGATTCTGCCTTTATTATTTTTACAGGCGGCTTTCATGCCTAAGGCAGAACTAGAACTCACCGTCTCCTGGTGATTGGCCCAAAGTCACCCAGCCAGTTTCCATGCCTTAGGCGGGACTAGAACTCCCCGTCTCCTACTTTTGGGCCGGCTGCCATAACCAGTAGATCAAACTGGCTTTCATGGCCAGTTCTGTGCCTCAATCCTGCTAGCGTGAGAGACAGGAGTGCTATCATCCCCAGGCTGGTGGGTTTGCTCCTTTATAGTAGCAGCCCCCAAATCTCTGGGCAGCGTACAATATAATCAATATGTAAACAATGTATCACCTTAACTGAAAATCAGCAATAATTTCCTCCTTTTTTTTTTTTTGCAGACCCCAGACAATGGAGCCAATCCAGGTTTCCCCTCCATTTCTGACGCCAATTCAGCATCTAACATCAGAGTGGCTGTCAGAGGAGACGGAGCGATTGCATCTCCAGATCCGTATCCTGTCGAAGTGTCTGAATCAGTCCGGGGCCCCGTGGAAGAGAGACCGCTTCACTCCCTAAGAATTTCAAACTTGGCTGCAGGTAGCATGGAGCAGAACTGGGACGGACGCCAGCACCACCCAGTGACGGTGAAAAACGGGTGTTTTGGGAACCCGCGTCGCCCAGAGGATAGCGGAACTGGTTCAGCATTGCCCACCGGCGCTTGCGGTAATCAGCCAGAAGAGGATTATTACTCGAGCGATAGTGTCTCGTTCGCTTTGACCAATCCGAGAGAGGATTCGGCGACCGATCGGAGGATCCATGTTCTCCGAGGCGATCGAAAGCAGGAAAATCCGCCTGTTGTGCCCAGTCTACAAAGTCGCTTGGATGCCCCGAGGAAAAATCTCCCAGGTGAACAGCTGGGTGCAGACTCCAAAGAGGAAGTTCACATAAGCCTCCCGCACGAGAGTTGAGGGTGTCCTGTCTTGATTTGAACAACCAGGTTGCCCCAATGTTGTTGGCCTACATCAGTGGTCCCCAACTTTTCTGGCTTGGCGGCCTGCCGGGAGGCGGGGAGCAAGAGAGGATAGTTCCATGTGGGTGGCAGGTGGGCACGGGTGAACGCGCACAACTCCATTTGTGTGAGCGGTAGGCACACGCCATCGCTTGTACAGTCCGGTTGTGGCCCGCTGGCGGCTGATGGAGCTGGCTGTAGAGTTGGGCAGTAGTGAGAAGGTTGGGGGAGAACCCGAGCCCGTCCTGGAGATGGAAGAAGGCTCGGATGAGGGCTCTGCATCGGAGGCAGAGATGGGGCCAGGGCAGGCCTGGCAGTCATCTGCTGCCTTTGGGCTCAGACAGCAGTGAGGCGGGGGAGCTTCTGGATCCGGTTCCCAGCCTGCACATGCGCAGAGCTGCCAAAGGGAAGGCACAATTAAGAACTCAGGGTTGACGTGGGAGTCAGGCCACAGGTGGACGATGAATGGCCCCTCCCATCAGGATTAAAAGAGGAGTAAAAATGGAGGGTTTTTTTTTTTTTTGCAGGAAACAACTCGCTCATTCGTTCGTCTGTTCATTCCAGCCTTGTGCAGATTTGTCTGTATAACCCAGCCCTTCCCTGTCAGCACTGAGTGTGGAACTATTTACCGGGCAGCGTTCCAGGGTTGATAAAGGCATGAGCTCATTAGTCTACCTTCACATGACTGTTTGCCAAGCTGTTGGCTGACTGTGAATGAAATAAAGTCACATTCATGTAATAAAAGAGGTTTTTTTTTTTCCCCCCTGGGACTCAGAATTGATGTAGTGCTTTTTGGGGAGGCCTAGGACAGAACACCGGTTCCAAACGGGCCACGGCCTGGTAGTGTGCAACAGCCCATAGGTTGCGGACTCCTGCCCTACATGCTTGCAAGTTGTCACAGTCCTTGACTCACAACCGCAATTGAGACCAGTGTCGCGTCGAGCGACCGGTCCGTTGATTCAATTCTCCAGTCTGTTGCTGAATTCCTTTCAAGAAATAATTTAGCGGGGCCCTCGCGAGGGTGAGTGCCAAGGCACAAAGAAAAAGACACAAAACAAACAGTTTCTTTAGGTGAGGAAACACATCGCGCCTGGGGCAGATGGAATGGTCCCGGCGGCCCCGATTGCTTTGCGCTGTCCCCTTTATTGTGCTGATTCCAAAGACGGGGTGCGGGGTGATTGCAGGAAACAAAGAAGTTACAGAGTTAATCATTAAAACCAAGATACGTGACACAAGGAGCAAACTACATGACTGATAGTTTTCGGGTAGACATGTCTTAATACCAAATACACAGTTTCTAGCTGACACAGACTTTGTAGTTAATCCTGTCAGTTTCAGTGGAATTTGCCCTGAGTGGTGTACGTGCTGGGCAAGATTTGTTCTATGGCAAAATAGCTAAGGCAGAATAGCCACAGACCAGAATTTCAGTTCCTATGCCAGGCGCGGCTTAAGGAAATTGTGTCCAATTTTACAACTTTTAATTCCTCAATACATGCCAGGTCGCCAAGTGACCGTGAGGACGTTGCAACAGTTGTAAGGGTGGAAAACCCGTCCTAAGTCATTTTTTTCCAGTCTGTTGTTAAGTTTGAACATTCACTAAACGAAGAGTGGTTAAGTCGAGGATGATAACCTGTGGTTGTTGGTGCTAAATGTAGTGCTACAGTGAGTTCGATCCTAGGAAGAGGCTAATATTTGGAATATTAGCCTCTCCTGCTCGAGCAGCGGGTTGGACTAGATGACCGAGGTCCGTTCCAAGTCTGTTACTCGATGTTTGTTTAGTGTCACGCTGTTGAACGGCTCAGAAAACGCACGACTTGTAGTGGTGTCACTGGTGCGCAACTAAATTGTGCTGATCTTGTTTCTGTGCAGCTTCTCGGGGATCACCCGAAAACCAGACGCAGCTCTTCAGAGATCCTCCAGCAAACGGTGCCCAGTCGCCCCTTAAGCCTCTGCTTCCAGTCCCCGACCCCGAACGTCTTCTGCCTTCGGATTTGGACGGATCCTCTTCCGTCGAAAGAAAATTGCCCAAGCCTCGTAGGGATGTTTCAGCCGCTGGAGGCGATGCTCCCTCGCGTGACTTTAAGCTTCCCGTGGAAGAGAAAATGGAAGAAACCACCGGAACGGGTGACTTGGCAGGCGGGTCGCAGTGGGTAAGTTTGGGAGGAAGAAACGGGGGGTGGGGGAGGGATGATGGAAACTGAGGCTGCCTCAGGAACAGGAAGGGGGAAACGTGCAGGAAGGTCAATACGAGGATGTAGGAAGCGACGGGCAGCCTTCGCCTCTCAGCCGCTTGTTTAGTGACGGTTCCGAGTTAGAACCGCTCTGATAAAATGTGATTTACGACTGTGGCAACACCTTCATGGTCATGAAGTCAAAATTTGGGCCCTTGACAACCAGCATGTATTTGCAATGGTTGTGGTGTTCCCAGGTGATGTGGTCACTATTTGCAACCTTCCCAGGCAGCTTCCAACAACCAAAGTCAATGGTGGACGCTGAACCCACTTAACAATTGCATGATTCACTTAACAATTGCGATGATTCACCATAACATGTCAAGGCTCCAACAATCCACCCCCATTCAAATCATAAATCTCTAGTCGCATCTCAGAGTAAAAAAAAAATGATTTATTAGGAGTGACCATGTCGGCGTTCCCTGGTTGCAGCTGACACTAAGACACATCATTCATTTCCCCCTTGACCCTGGTCTTCCCCCCACCCCCTGGATGTATATTCTCCAATGGGACACATCCATAGCCAAGAGTCATCAATCAGGCTCTCCAGTAATAATCTTGCGCGCCGACAGCTTTGGCTGCCATGGCGATTATCTGAAGCATTTAAGGAATGTACTGCTTTCCCCACTCCCTTTCTGCTGGCAACTAAAAAGACCAAAGTATTTTTTTTAGTTGACATAACCATTGCAAAACAAGGTCCTAAAATTCATTGCTTCCTGATAGCTAGACCAAAGTCACCCAGCTGGCTTTCATGCCTAAGGCAGGACTAGAACTCACCATCTCCTGCTTTGTAGACCCTGACTTTAACCACTAGACCAAACTGGTTAATATTTGTGGTCCATCTGTTGAGCTGTTTAACATTCTCTTGGCCAATTCCAGTACAGTGGATGTTTATTCAGATAGCCGTATTTATTTACGGTCTTAGATTTCTCTCCCACTTTTACCTCTGGGAGCTAAATGAAAGAATCTCGTCCCTTGTTGCAAGAATCCTGTAAGGTGGATGAATTAGCCTGGGCAGTCCCAAAGGTGCTTTGTCAAAAGGCAGCCGGTCTTTCTTTTTTCTTGAAGAGGTTTCACTTCTCATCTGAGAAGCTTCTTCAGTTCTAAATAAATGGTGGAGGATGGAAGGATTTCTATTCCTTGCTGTCGTCTTTCCATTCTTCACCATTTAGTTAGAACAGGGGTGTCAAATTTCATTGAGGGCCACATCAGGGCAGTGGTTGACCTCGGGGGGACAAGGGGGCGTGGCCGACTGGGTGGGCGTGGCCAGCTTGATGCCACTCCCGAAGCTGCTGGCATGTTCCCACTTTGCGTTGGGTAGACTGGGCGGAAGCGATGTGGGTAGACTGGCTCGAAGCGACGGGGCCGGCCCTTTACATTTTCCAGGACAGCCCCACAGGCCGGATCCAACCGCATCGCGAGCCAGATTTGGTCCACAGGCCTTGAGTTTGACTCCCCCTGAGTTAGAACCAAAGAAGCTTCTTGGATGAGGAGCGAAATGTTTATAAGGGAAAACAAACCCCGTTTGCAGAGGTGGTATTCAGCCGGTTCGGACCACTGCTGGAGAACCGGGAGCAGAAATTTTGAGTAGTTGGGAGAACTGGCCAATCCCACCTCTGACTGGCCTTGCCAACCCCATCTTGGATTCTCTGCCTCTCCATTGAATCCCCAGCTGATCGGGCTGCTTCCTTTGGTTGGGGGGGGGGGGCGTCTTCTTTGGTTGCCCTGCATAGGACGGAGCTAGAAATCAGATCAGTGGGGTGGGGAGAAAATGGGGATTTTGCAGTATATCCTTCTCCTGACATGCCCACCAAGCCACACCCACAGAACTGGTAGTAAAAAAAATTTGAATACCACCACTGCCCGGTTGCCTTTTGAAAAAGCATCGTTGGGACAACCATGACCTGATGACGGAGAATCTCCACAGAGAATGATTAGCATGGGCGTTTATTTCACCTCTTTGTCATGTGTCCTTTAGGGGATGGAGCCTCGGTCTTCAGCTGTTGGGGACCGCAAGAGAGACGGCCGCATCTTTCACAGCAACTGTAGTGAGAACGATCTGCCTTCCAAACCGGGGATTCTGTCTTCAGATCTTGCCGCAGAGCCCAGCAAGCTCAGCTCAGGTGATGCTGGAGAGACCCCCAGTATGTATTCCGGGTCATCAGAAAGATTACGCATGAGCACGAGCGACAGCGACCCCATTTTGATGAGTGAAAACAGCTCAGCCGGCCATTCCATCCCGAGCATCACACGGGCGAGCGTTGCTGTTGGCGCTACTCTTCCACCCGAGGTTGGCACTGATGAAGAAGACACGTCCTTCAGGAGTCACCACCTGCTCATGGAGAAGAATCCAAGTATGGATCTCATGGAGGTTCCTAAGGACGGGGCCTTTTTGCGACGTTCCCCGAGGGCTTTCCCAGATTCAACATCTGACGGTCAACCATTGAACGAAGCCAAGGACCCCCAGGCGGGCCCTCCTCTCCCAAAGAAGAAAGTTGAGCCTGATGAAGCGGCCGCTTCAAGTGACTTTCGGATGGTTGTGGTGGCATTGGCTCTGGCGGTTCTGGCAAGTGCTGCTTTTGTGCTGTATAAGAAGAAATAAGCACCGGAGTGACCGATTGGTTGTTGACCGAACTGAAATTCACACCCAGCCACCGTCTCTTCCTACCGTTGCTTGATCCTCTACGGAAAGGAAGCACAAGGGAACTTGCTTTCTTTAGATCGCTTTCCGCCACCGATGCGTGATACTCCCGCAAGCGTTGAACTCTTATCCTCACAACATGCCTTGCTGATTTTCTCTGGTCTGCCTTTGGGTCACTAATGACGTCTTTGGATGCAGGTTTATTTTAGATCGGTCAGTTCAGTGGCCTATTCCCCCCCCTCCAAATAGCCAAGCAGATCAGATCTAGGACTTTTCTCAGAAATTACAGGAAAACAAAAATCTGGACATCAAAGCAAAATCCTGACCGATCGCTTCCACATAGTTGGCGAGGGAATTGCAGGATCTCGGCGGAGTTTCTTTTTCTAGAAAAAGGTCATATCGCAAAGAATACACCGGCTGGCGTGGAGGAGTGACCGGCTTCCTGATTTCAGTGGGTAGGTCTCTTTGAGGTGGCTTAGAAAAGAAAAATTTAGCAAGCAACATCTTCACTATGTCCTGAATACGACGTTCTTTGGGTACGCAATATGTTGTTGCTGTATCCTTAGAAACGAGCATCCGGTTCTTCAGCTCGGTTTTTTTCTGGAATTAACATCCGCTTAGGGGATTTAGGGGAAAGCAGTGGACTTCACTGAACTGTTTGGGAATCCTTGTTCTTCCTTTTCTGTTTCTTGGAAAGGAGAAGCATTAGAAGTTTGTTCTACGATTATTACAGGAACACCCTGTAACTCGGATGGCTGCTTGCTGGAATTATATCCATTGATGCCAGTGGAAACGGGAAATTCTTCATTCTGTTTTTTGCGGATGTTATTTTTTTCTTCTGCAGAAGAGGTTAAGGTGTCATCTTTGGAAAGTTGTTTGTTCCCGGCCATTAAATGACACCTAGTCCTCGATTTAAGGACTGTAATGAAAGATGATAGATTGAGATTAGTTTGCTTGCAGCGTTCCTGTGGTCGAACGGTCATAAGCAGGGGTGGGCTTCAAATAATTTAACAATCGGTTCTTTAACTGGTTGCTGAGCGGGCATGGCCTAGTCCACCTCCTGCACCACCCTGGGAGCAAAAATGAGCCACGGGGGAAAGGCCATTTTCGCTCTCCCCGGGCTCTGGAGGCCAGAAACGGGCTCGTTTCCGGCCTTCCGGAACTTTCGGGAGGCCTGTTTTTCGCCCTCCCCGGGTTCCAAAGGTTTTCCTCGCGCTTCCAGGAGGGCGTAAATGGCCTCCCCAGGCTCTGGAGGCTCTCTGGGCCCTTCTGGAACTTCCAAGAAGCCTGTTTTTCACCCTCCCCGAGCCTCTGCATGGGCCCTGCATTTACTTGCGATCCAAAACAGACCAAGGCAGGGGAGGGGCAGGGTGTGGTGGGTGGGTGGGGCCAGCCAGGGGTGGGGTTTGCTGAACTGGCCATAAAATTAACAACCGGTTCACCTGAACCGGTGTGAACCGGTAGCAGCCCACCCCCCTGGTCATAAGGCGAGGACTACCTGGTACCCAAGGTGACCAGATTCCACCCTGCTGAGAATTTGGGAAGACATGAAGGCTTCGTTGCTTGCCTTTGCTTAATGAGCAAGTTTTCCTAAAAACGAGAAGCAGGCTGGCTAGGAAATTCTGGGACTGAAAGGCACAGATTGCTAAGTGTAAGAAACACGGATTCAGTGTGTTATGTGTACCCATATATGCACTGTCTCCCCAGGAGCTCATCCGGGTGTGTCCATTCACACGACTTGTGTATATGTGTTGATTCAAACTGATCATGGTTCCTTTTTTTTTTTTTAAAGTAGCGTTTTCTTTCTACTTCTGACAGACAGTCAGCCCAAGTTCTACTTTTCTTACATTTATTTCTTTCCAACGTTCTGTAGCGTTGGGAAAATTAAAGCACCGAAACTTCCGAATCGAATAGCTTTCTTTCCGGTCATTAACCAGAAGAAAGAACGAAGGGGAAGCGGGGGGGGGATAGTTTTAAACTATCCAGGACATTCAAAAATAAATGAGGAGTGATGCATAGAAAATATGCTTAAAAAGCTTCATTCTTATTAGCTTAAAACTAAGCTAAACTCTAGAATTATAGATCCCCTGGCAAAATTGTAGATCCCTTGACAAAACTGAGAATTCCTATTAGTGTTCCTTCCCATTCTTTCCAGTATACCTGCTCACCAAACTGGTCTTTCATGTGCTGATTAAAAAAAAGTTATTGGTTGAAAAATGTGTCATTATTTCATTCATCCCAGTTTAATTTCCAGATTGTTTATTTTGTTACAACAAGCGGTTGTATTGATGAATTTTGGATGGGTGGGAGCAATGGAATCTCCAACGGTACAGATATATACGTGAATAGTAATTTTGTAGAGAATCCTCAGACTTCATTTTGCTATAGTCGAAAGGTGGGGAACTATGGCTCAGAAATTCTGGGAGTTGAAGTCCACAAGCCATAAACCCCATCTTTTGACTATTGTCACTTAAATTCACCCAAAGTATTGATTTAGAAACAGGCATTCATCGTGTACTTTCATTCTTAATTTTCTGTGAGATTTTGATGGATCCCCAAAGAAGTATTCCACTTGTATATTTTTTTCAAACCACATTTTTTCTCCCCCATCAACAAACTCACTGTGACTTGTTCCTTGAAATCTCAGCAACAAGTATTGTTCCCATTTCAGTAGGAAACTTAAAAAAATCACGGATGTTTGTTCGGTATGAGAAGTAAAATAAGCCGCCTTATTCATGAATTCATGGAACAATCATACTTGTTTCAACTCATTTACCAATTCACAATGCAATAATTTTACCCAGCATATCCACCCCAAATCATAACTCATAAACTACAGTGGTGAGTTATCTATGGCCAGTGGGTGGGATTCAAATAATGTAACAATTGGTTCCGAGGAGGCTGCTTTCCCTTTCTTCTCCCTGCTCCTCCTCCTCTTGCGCCGGCTGTTCCATTTCCTGTTTCTCCAGCGCCAGGCTGAGGTCCTTGGCCCACCCACCACTGCCCAGATGCCCTCATTTCCCCCAAGCATTTCTTTGCTAACCCGATTTCCAGCTCTGTTGCATTTTTCGCTGTCGTGCGCAGGGAAACAAAAGTTGGTGAGCCTAAAAAAAAAAAGTTCAATCAATTCAAACTTTGTGAGATCTTTTTTTGGGGGGGAATGGAGAGCGTGTGGGTGCCAGGTGCTGAAACGGACCAGTTTCTGTCCTGCAGCTGCCCAGGCCCACCAGAGGGAAGGCTGGTATCTACCGGCACTTAAACAGGGTGGCATTCCAGCTCTGACCAGAAAGGGGGAAGCTGGTATAGGCATTGCAGGCAGGACACCCTCTGGCTTCAGCACCCTCCCCAACCTTCTGGCCCTCGGCTGGCACTTTGACCCTGAGCTTTGCTGCCTTATGAACAGGCCCGGCCCTGCCGCCTGCTGTCAAGTAAGACAGTTTTCACCTGATGATGTGATTGAAAGTGCCACGTCCCCGTTTGGTTTCTATCGCTCCTCCCTTGCACTTTGTGTGTGGGGGTGTTTCCCTACCTGGAAGGAAGTTGAATGAAAACCAGACATATTCCAGAAAACAGATTTATCGTAACAGGTTCGTCAAACTCAACAAAAAAAAATATTAAATATCGGTTCTGCTGAACCGCTGTGAACCGGCTGAATCCCATCACCGTCTATGGCCATTATGCCAGTCAAAACAATCTTTCTTATGACAGCGTGTTGTATGAACTGAGCTGGAAAGAATCTAGATTTGGATCCATAACTATATTGATAGTCCAAGCGTTTCCAAGCTTTTCTCCACGTTTCTACAGCAGATGGACTGTATGGATGATTTTTTTTTAAAAAAAAAAACAAGTTTTATTGGTTTTTAAAGACAAACAAAAACAAACAAAACATAAAAACATCCAACTTTCTTCCATAAATGTACAAGCAGTGTGTCGGTTGGTTTACAAATTTTTTGTGCATCCATTTCATAGTCTCAATTACAGTTACATTGCATAATAACTCATATTATCAATCAAAAATTGAATACCCTAGTATCATTATTAATCAATCATTTGACTATAATTTTGTTCATTCATACTTTGCGAGATAACTATAATTAACTTAGCGTCTTTTATAACAATTCATATAATCCTCCCAAATCTATCTAGAAACATTTTATAGATATAATAATAATAAAAAGAAATACATTTTTATATATTCATTATTCTCTAAAATTCTAACAGTCTGGAGAGGCAGTCTAGTTCAACCCCTGCTCAAGTTGGAGACCCCATATAACAGTCCGGACAAAGTTTGGATCCAATGGGATTGTAAGAGAGTAAGCAGGTACACAATGGGGGATATGCATAGAAAGCAATTATGTTCATGCTGCAGCCCCGTGAGTATTCTACATAAAGGGCATGTTTCCTTAAATTGAAAAAAGGCTATTTAATTGATTCTAAATACGTTTTTCAACTGCAATCCAGTTGTAGAAAATCAGAGATGGAGTTTGTTGTGTAAGTTATCCGCTGCAATTTCCAAGATTAAGGAAGGCTTGTAAGAAACAAAACTTTCTAAACAAAAATAAAATAAAAATCCACACATACTCCCCAAATACACAAATATTATTAAATAATTAAAAAAGAAAAATTAGTGGCTTTCTTAATGTGGACAGAAATAAAGGGGAAACATTTCCTACATTTCCAGGTCAAATTGTCATTAGGGGAAAGGAATATAATTCATTAAAATTAGGAGGGGTGAATGAATGAACAGCTGATATGCGTACTCCTCGACTTACGACCACAACTGAGCCCAAAATTTCTGTTGCTAAGTGTTGTGGTTCACCGGCAGCAGGTGTGGACGGCTGAGGTCTCGGAGAGCGAGGACTTGGATGAGGGGCCTGCGTGGGATGCAGGGATGGGGCCAGGACCATCAGGGAGTGGAGTGCTGCCTTCGGAGATTGTGGAGGCTGGCAGCAATGAGGAAGAGGCCCCCGAGGAGCCTGTGCCCAGGCGCAGGCCTGCTCGCAGGAAAGTAAGGCTGCAAGGTGATGGCCCCTCCGTTAAGGGATAAAAGCCAGCTGAGAAACCGGAGTTCTTTGCAGGAAGCAAAGAAGTTTTTGCACTCAAGCCTGGTGGACGTTCGGAATATCTTGGTGTTTGGAGACTCTCTGGGTTTGAAATATTTCTTGGCAATTTAATCTAGTGTTCTTGGCAGCCATGCACCACCTTGGCAAGGCTCATTCTTATCAGAGACCATTAGTTTGAAACAGCCTTTTAACAGGGAGGGAACGGAATTCGTAAAGAAACATTAAAAGGTTGTGCTGTTAACTTTGTCTCGTGTTTGCTTCCTTGGAACCAGGTTTGGGTCAGAACAAGTTAACTTAGCGACCGAAGTTACAATGGCACTGAAAAAAAATGACTTATGACCACATTTCACACTTACGACCATTGCAACCGCCACGGTCATGTGATTTATATCTGGATGGTTCACAACTGACTCACCTTTATGATGGATGCAGTGTCCCATCATGTAATCCCCTTTTGCGACCTGACACGCAAAGTCAATGGGGAAGCCAGATTCACTTAACGACCGGGTGACTAATTTATCAACTGCAAAGGGTCACTTATCAAATGTGGCAAGAAAAGTCATAAAATGGGGCAAAATTCACTAAACAAAGTTTTCACTTAGCAACATAAATTTTGGGCTCAATTGTGGTCGTAAGCTGGGGACTACCTGTATCTTGCCAGATTTTTAGTTGGGTCACTATACTGGTGCAATTAAGGAAAACAGGTAAGGTAATTAACAGGTAAGGTAATGCACCTAGGTGATTAAACAATCATACTTGACATGTGAAAATCTTTCCTTACCTAGAGGCATCCTCAGCTTCTAACCATTCATTTAGCAACCGGTCGAAGTTAACAGCGGCACTGCAAAAAATGTTTTACAGTCCTTGCACTTATGAACATCACAGCATGTCTAGAAGGTCATGCGATCAAAATCTGGGAGCTTGGCAACCCACATGCACTGCAATTTGATTGTTAATTGAAGCAGTCGCTAAGCGAAACTGCAAGTATGCTTAAAATAGGACCGGGTTTCCTTTACTTTGCGGATATCGGGGCAAGATTGGTTGCAAAAGTCAAATTTTTCATCACCATCTGCAAACTGTCGCTATCTGAGCCAGTGGCTCAGTGAGGCCTGTCTGTATACTTTCCCCATATTTATTCAATTTATATGGGAGCTGGATTAGAAGATGATGAACATAATTTTAAAACTTCAGGAAGAAATATCAGTAATGCTGACGATATGTGTATGTATATGTATGTATATGTATATGTATGCTATGTATGCATGCACATGTGTACCATATAATACATACAATATACATGTATATTATATACATACACACATATACACACACATGTATGTGTCTTAGATGGGTATGTATGTGTTTGGGTAGATATACACATGTGTACACTTATCTGTGTATGTACATGTATGTGTATATATGTGTATATTTGTACATATATGTATGGTATTCAGCTTTGCTCGGGTATTTTCCCACGTCATTATAGTTGTGCTTTTAAAGTTGTAGCAACGTTTCGGCAGAATCTTATCTGCCATCATCAGGCTTCTGTACTGTGTTCGTCTGTGAGTCAGACTTTTACAATTGTTTCAGTTTTAAATTTGGGGCAGCCTATTGCTGTGCCAGAATGGTTTTTGCTTCATCCTGATTGGTTGGGAGTCTTGGTCTGTGTTTATTGGTCTTGGAGTTTGCTGTGTTCTGCTTGATTGGTGTTTCTAATATCTTCTGTCTGTTTTGTGGCTTTTTTTGGGTATTGATTGGCTGGCAACATTGTGTTTCCTGCATTGGAGGCTTTTAGTGCAGTTTGGCTCCGAGTAAATGGACGGCTATTATTTGTTAGGAAGGTAGGTTTCATCTGGGTGCCTGGTTGGGATGTGTTTGAGCTGGAGCTATCGGGGGAGTCTGTTTGTGCCCAGGTGCCTGGCTTGTGGTGTGCAGATTTTTTTGTTTGTGAGTGCAGGCTTCCAGATGATTGACAGTCTGGTGGAATCATCTCTTCTATTCATGCTTTCAGGTCTTTTTTCAATCTCTATGGCTTCTCTGATAATTCTGTGGCTGTGGTTTTCTATAGTGGCTAGGGTTTTGGTGCCATTGAAGTTGATGCCATGACCTGTGGCTTTCATGTGTTGGACTAATGAGGAAGTGTGTTCCAGCTTTTTTACTGCATTTTTGTGTTTATCTAGGCGGGTACTTATTCTTCTATTGGTCTGTCCGATGTATGTGTCAGGGCATGATGCACAGGGGACTTCATATATGCCTTGGTTTTCCAGGTCAATTTTATCTTTCGGGTTTCTTAGGATGGCTGCTATTTTTCTGTCTGTTTTGAAGGCAGTCTTGATATGATGCCTGTGTAGTATCTTACTAATTTTGTCTGTAGTACCTCTTATGTAGGGCAGGACAGCTGTTCCATAGTACATAGCACATAGTTCATCTTCCAGGTCTCCATTCTGTCTCAGTGTGTTTTTGTGGATCAAGCCGGTGATTTTGCTTTTGTGGAAGCTGTTGGTTGTCAGTACTTTAGTCAGGGTGCATAGTTCAGTCTTTATGTGTGTCTTGTCTGCCAGGCGTTTGGTTCTGGCGATTAGTGTTTTGGCCATGGAGTTTATCTGTGCTGGGTGGTGGTGGGATTGGGCCTTGAGGTAGTGGTTGGTGTGTGTTTTCTTCTGGTATATGGTGTGTCCTAGTGTGCCATCTGTTTTTTTTGTAGATTAGTACATATAGGAATGGTAGTTGTTTGTTTGTTTCCGTTTCCATGGTGAATTTGATTTTGGGGTGTGTGCTGTTTAGGTGTGTTAGGAAATTGTTTGGGTTTTCTTTTCCATGGGGCAAAACAATACATATACATATATCTACATATACATATATATGGTGTAAGTATGTATGTATATAGCATATGTATGTGTCATGTGGGTATGTATGTGTTTGGATAGATATACACTTATGTATGTGTATACATGTATGTGTATATGTGTGTGGGTATATTCATACACATATATACACTATATATGGTGTAGGTACTGTATAATATGTATGTGTATAGCATGTGCATGTGTGTGTTATGTATGTGTTTATGTAAATATACACTTTCTCTTGAGAGCAGGCAAGAAGATTTCATTTTTAATGAGGTCCAGTATGCTCACAGAAAAAAATGACAAAGTTATCACCATATATTTTGACAGGTTAAAATGCAAAGGATCTGCCAAGTCTAGTAATAAAAATCTAGGAGCAGAATGAAAAAGATGGGATTCGTATTAAATATAAAGAAGGCCAAACTAAATGGCACACACATAGAGGAGCTTATACTTGCACATCGATTAATATGCTTGCATTTATTTCTTACAGCAAATTCCCTCCCTGCTAGGTAGTCATGGAGACCCGGGCCTGGCCATCTTCTCCTTAAGTCCAGCCCCTAGCACCATTCCTTTCTTTTTCATTGGGCAGGCCGACTGTCCATCTCTCCTGCGGAACAGCAGGTTGGCTACGGCGATTCCGTTATTCGTCCCGCCCCTTCGGGCCTGACCCTCAGTACCACATTTTTGCGCGCGAGGCATTTTTTTTTTTTGGTTTGGCCTTTTGTTGCTCATCCAAGGCAGACGGATGCTCATTGGAAGGCTTCCCCTTTCATCCCAGCCCCGCACGCTTCGCTTCATTCTTATTGGCTGGATTATCTGTCGCCGCAAAAGGCGAATGCTTCCGATTGGACTTTTTTTTTTTTTTGAAGGCCCCGTACTCTGAGGGAGGAAAGGCAAAGGCGAGAAAAAGACTTTCGGCGCAGGCGCAGTGCCCGCTTTGGCTGCTGTCGCCGCGGCGTATGGAGCCGCAGCAGAATGGAAGTGGCAAGTGGCAAGCTGACGAGGAGCCGCCGCCGCCCCCCGCCGCCGCCCGCCATGGAGACGGGAAGCGAAGCCGGAGGATCCTCGGAGGAACGGCGGCGGCGGATATCGGCCTCAGGCGGCCGTCGGCGCGGAGGCGGGCCGAGCAGGGCGGAGGCCACGGCGAGCCGCGAGAAAGAGCGCGTTGGCCCCGCCCCCCGGCCGCGCCTCGATTCCCACCGCAAGAGCCGCCCCCGTGAGTGGCCGCTAGAGGGCGCGGGCGGGAGCGCTCGAGTGGGCGGGGCCCAAAGGGAAGGGGCGGAGCCGTCTTGCTTTTTTTTTTTTTTTTCTTTAAAGCTGCAGCTCAGTAATGGGGTTCAATGGAAAAATTCAGGGCGCCTTTAAGGGGATTCCCCCCGGCCTTTTGCAGCCTCAGGAGCAGAGCCTCAGGGTACAGAAGTCTTGGTGGGGTGATAGGGTTATTCGAACTCACAACAACCCTGCCAGGTAGACTCGCTCTCTTCCCATCCCGACTCCGATGAGTTGGATGCCAGAGTAAGAGCTCCTCCTTTTTATTTTGTGCCTTTATTTTCTTTAGCTGATGAGTGTTTGGGCCTTTTTTGCTTTTTTTTTGTTTTTGTTCTTTTCAAAGTGCAATATTGATCCCAGAAGGGAGTAGATATAGGGTATCCATGGATATGTGTGTATACAAGATTTGCCCAGATATATTTTCTTGGCCTGGCTAGTATACTTGTTTTTAGACTTTTTTTTTCCGGTTCATGGAGTATTAATTGGGAGTATCTCTCACTCTTTCTCTCCATCTCCATCCATCCATCCATTTCTATGTATTCATCATGTATCCATCTTCCATCCATCCATCATCTATGTCTTTCCCTGTATTTATCAATCCATTCTATCTTATCATCTATCTACTTACCTACCTATCATCTGTCTTTTTGTCATTTATCTACCTACCTACCTACCTACCTACCTACCTATCATTCTCTATCACCTACCTATCTACTTACCTGTCTATCATCTGTCTGTCTACTTATCTACCTATCTACCTGTTATAGCTATCCATCCATCCATCATCTACCTACCTACCTATCATGTTTGTCTGTCTGTGTCTACCTATCTATCTGCCTGTCATTATCTATCTATCTATCTATCTATCTATCTATCTATCTATCTATTATCTACCCACCTACCTACCTATCATCTGGCTGTCTATCTACTTGTCATATCTATCTACCTAGCTATCTGTCATCTATTATCTACTTACCTATCATCTGTCTATCATCTATCTTATCTATCATCTATCTTATCTATCTATCTTCTATCTTCTATTTATCATCTATCTATCATCTATCTATCTATATGTTATATATCATCATCTATCTTACCTATCTATCATCTATCTATCATCTATCTATCTTATCTATCATCTATCATCTATTTATCATCTATCTTATCTATCTATCATCTATCTATCTTATCTATCTATCATCTATCTATCTTATCTATCTATCATCTATCTATCTATCTATCTATCTATCTATCTATCTATCTATCTATCTATCTATCTATTATCTATCATCTATCTCTTATCTCTATCAAATTTATAAGCATTTCTATCTGATCACAATTCAGGCCCTTGGCAACTGACTCATATTATGATGGTGACAGTGTTTTGGGGTCACGTGATCCCCTTTTGCAACCTCCTGACGAGCATAGTCCATGGAGAAGCCAGGTCCACTAACACCCGTATCGCTAACCACTGCAGCAATTCACTCCACCCCAGTGGCCAGAAAGGTCACAAAATGGAGCGAGACTCCCTTAGCCGCTGCCTCGCTTCGCAACAGAAATTTGGTCGAGGACCTCCCCGTGCCATGTTTTAAATCCAGGGGTCAACTCATAAAAATATTTCTATGGTCTTTTTAGAGTTGCCAACGGAAAGAGGAAAGGGGGGGGGGAGAGGTTTGAAAGAGCAGTGCGGCAACTTGCAAACCGAAAGCACATTCCATAAATGTTTTCAAAGATAGTAACTAGGTGATGGAAGTTTCTGTCTTGCAAAATTCTAACTGGAGAGCCTGATTGATGACTCTGAGCAATGGATGTGTCCCATTGGAGAATAAATTATGATACATCCGGGGGGGTGCAGGGGGGAAACCAGGGTTAAGGCTGAGGTGACAGTGAATGATGTGCCTCAGAGTCGGCTGCACCCAGGCAACGCCGGACCTTTTAACTCTCCATAAATCCTTTTTAAGTTTTGGAAGTTTGGCTCGAGACTCATGATTTAAATGGGGGTCACTGCCGGAATCCTGACACCATGTATTTTATTTCCCTCCCTTTCCTTCTTTAGCTTTCCCTTGGTTCGGCTTGGACATTGGCGGGACTTTGGTGAAGCTGGTTTATTTCGAGCCCAAAGACATCACCACGGAGGAGGAGGAGGAGGAAGTGGAGAGCCTGAAAAGCATCCGCAAATACCTGACCTCCAACACGGCCTACGGCTCCACCGGCCTTCGCGACGTCCACTTGGAGCTCAGAGACCTCACGCTGTGTGGACGCAAAGGCAACCTGCACTTTATTCGCTTCCCCACGCACGACATGCCCGCTTTTATCCAGATGGGCAGCGAGAAACATTTCTCGAGCCTCCACACCACCTTGTGTGCCACTGGAGGCGGAGCGTATAAATTTGAGCAGGACTTTCGCACAGTAGGCAATTTTTTTTGGCTTCTTAACCCCCCCCCCAAAAAAGCGGCAAACGGGCCCCGGTTCGGCCCCTTTGGGAAAGAAACAAAGATACTGAAAAACGTGTGTGTGTGTGTGTTTAACGTCGGTGGTCCTCGACTTAACAACCTACAAGGGAGCCCCGGGATTTCTGCGGATGGGAAATTTTAATACGGATGAAAAATAATAATTGGTTAAGGGAGTTTTGTCCCTGTTTTATGACCTTTCCTTGCTAAGGGAATCACTGCTGTTGATAAGCTAGGTGTCAGGATTCCGGCAGTTGCCCCCAATTAAATCATGAGTCTCGAGCCAAACTTCCAAAACTTCAAAAGGATTTATTGGGAGTAAACATGTCTGGCACTGCCTGGGTGTAGCCGACTCTGAGGCACATCATTCATTGTCACCCTTGACCCTGGTTTTCCCCCCCGTACCTCCTGGGTGTGTCATAGTTCATATCCTCCAATGGGACACCTCCATAGCCCAGAGTCATCAATCAGGCTCTCCAGTTAGATATTTGTGCAGCGGAAACTTCAGTCCCCTGGTTACAATCTTTGAAAACATTTGTGGAATGCGCTTTCGGTTTTGCAAGCTGCCGCGGTGCTCCCTTTCTGTTGGCAACTCTAAAAAGTTCATAGAAATATTTTATGATTGGACATTCGGCTTTGCAAGGTTGGCGTCTTTGAGGACCCCCCCAAAGCTCCCCCTCTCTTCCCCCACCCCACCCCAAAAAAAAAAAGAAGGTCCGGAAGAACTTTGGAGGTCTCCAATAACTAAGCCAAGGCCTTGGTTGACACTAGGAACCTGGTTGTTAAAGTGAATCTGGGCTTTTCCCCCCCTTGTCCACCCTGGGACAAAGCAAAGGTCGTAAGTGCGAGTCAGTTGCCAAGCATCTGAATTTTGATCCTGTGACCAGGAGGGGAGGCTGCAGCGGTCGTAAGCGTGAAAAGCGCTCCTAAGTCCTGTTTTATTTTTCAGTGGCATCGTAACTTGGAGCGGTCACTAAATGAACTGTTGTAAGCTGAGGACCACCTGCACCAGTAGTCCTTGACCTAACAACCACAACAGAACCCCAAGATTTCTCTTGAGAAGCCAGGCATTTGTGACAGAGAGTTTTGCCCTCTTTTATGACCTTTCCTTGCCGCCATTCTTCAGTGAATCTTTCGTCACTGATAAAGGGTTGTTCAGTGAATTTGCTTGTCAAAAGGGGACCGAGCCAAGGCCGTCAGTACAAGTCACTCGCCGAGCGCCTGAATTTTCATCCCGTGACCGCGGGGAATAGTGCAAGGGTCGTAAGCGTGAAAAACGGTCCTTAGTTCCTGTCTTTTTAGTGCCACTGGAACTTCAGACGGTCGCTGGACGAACCGTTGTACATCAGATAATAGATAATCAGAGTTGGAAGGGACCTTGGAGGTCATCTAGTCCAACCCCCTGCCCAAGCGGGAGACCCTACACCATATCTGACAAATGGCAGTCCAGGCTCTTCTTGAAAGCCTTCAGGGATGAAGCTCCCACAACTTCTGTTCCACGGGTTGATTGTTCTAGTTGTCAGAAAGTTTCTCCTTATTTCCAGGTTGAATCTCTCCTGGTTCAGTTTCCATCCATTATTCCTTGTCTGGCCTTCGGGTGCCTTGGAAAATAGCTTGACCCCCTTTCTTCTCTCTGTGGCAGCCCCTCAAATATTGGAAGGCTGCTCTCCTGTCTCCCCTGGTCCTTCTCTTCCCTGGACTAGCCAAGCCCAGTTCCTGCAACCGTTCTTCATTATGTTTTGGTCTCCAGTCCCCTAAATCATCCTGGTTGCTCTTCTCTGCACTTTTTCTAGAGTCTCAACATCTTTTTTATAGTGTGGTGACCAAAACTGGATGCAGGACTCCAGGTGTGGCCTTACTAAGGCTTTACAGGGTAGTATTAGGAGCCTCTGTGGCGCAGTGGTTAGAGTGCAGTACTGCAAGCTACTTCTGCTGCAGCCAGCTGCCTGCAGTTTGGCAGTTCGAATCCCAGCAGGCTCAAGGTTGACTCGGCCTTCCCTCTTTCCGAGGTGGGTCAAATGAGGACCTAGATTGTTGGAGGCAAAGAGGCTGACTCTGTAAACTGCTGAGCGAGAGCTGCAAAGTACTATAAAGTCTAAGTGCTATTGCTATTAGTACCTCCCTTGATGTGGATTGTATCCCTTTGTGGATGCAACTTAGGATTGCGTTGGCTGTTTTGGCAGCTGCTGCACACGGCTGGCTCCTATTTAGCTGGTTGTCCACTAAGACTCCAAGATCCCTCTCCCAGTTCCTGCTATTGAGCCTGGTTTCACCCAGTCTATATGTCTCCTTTGGGTTTTTCTTGCCTAAGTGTAGGACTTGACTTTTCTCCACATTGAATTTCATTTTGTGAGATACGGCCCCGTGTTCTAGTCTGTCAAGATCCATCTGGATCTTGAGCCTATCTTCTTGGATGTTAGCTATTCCTGCCAGCTTAGTATCATCTGCAAATTTGGCAAGTTCTCCTTCTATTTCCTCACCTAAGTTGTAAATGAAGATATTGAAGAGTCCTGGGCCTAAGACGGAACGCCGAGGACTAGAGGAGCTATATTTCGCTGATAGCTTTTGTTGTGATCCCCTTAAACCCACGTAACCTTGTGATCCGGTTGAATCACCCTCCTTTCAGCAGATATATTGGGTTAGTTGTAAAACCTCAAGCTTACCCTCTTCAAGAAAATTGGAGACAATACTCTCGACTATCTTATTGCCCTGCTGGGCTGATGGCTTCACTCTACTTTGCACCTCTTTCTGGGGAGTAGGAGGGATGGAATAGCTGTTTCTGCCGTTATTTTTGGACTGGAGGTTTGGGATATCTGGCCATTATCTTGCAAATCTGTGCCCTTTCCTTAAGCCCAGTTAAACCCCCACCCCTAACACAGGGAGTCCTCAAATTTTAACCATTCCTTTAGTGAACATTCGCAGTTTGCAACGGCCCGTGGGGAAAAACGGCTTATGAGACAAAGTTTGTCACACTTAACGGCCGTTGAAGATCAAAAATCAGATCCTTGGCAACTGGTTCACACTTAACGACCGGCGCTGTGTCCCGAGGTCACGTAAATCCCATGTTGCAGCCTTCTGACCAGCCAGGTCAATGGGGAAGCCGGATTCACTTACTGACCTTATCGCTAACTTAATACACTGCTGGATTGAGTTAAGAACTGCGGCGAGAAAGGGGATAAAAAAGGTGGCAAAACTCATTTTAACAACTCTCCCAGTTAGCGAGGCTCAATTAGTTGAGGACTAACTGTAACCAGAGATTTTTGATTAATTCTGGTTGTCTCAGAGGAAGTTTAGTCCAGAGGTCTCCAAACTTGGCCACTTGAAGACTTGTGGACTTCAACTCCCAGAATCCCTCAGCCAGCAAAGCTGGCTGAGGGATTCTGGGAGTTGAAGTCCACAAGTCTTCAAGTGGCCAAGTTTGGAGACCTCTGGTTTAGTCCATAAAGAAGAAGCAAAATAAATGTATATTTCAAGCCATAGATTAACCTTCCAGTGTGGGCCCAATGTTACAGGTCCATTGTTTTTATTTCTAGTAAATGCTTTCTGACCTAACCCACAAGGTTGTTGTTGTGGGGAAAATAAGAGGAGGAAGGAGGGTTGGAGATGTTCTCCACCTCGAGTCACTTGAGTGGGATAGAAATCAAAATTTTTTTCCCCCAACAAAACCTCTCCATCTAATCTGCGCTGAGTTTGAATCAAGGAGCACTGAATCCTTTGAAGGTCGAGTGTTGGATCAGGAACCTTTATTTTCCCCAAACTTCCTCTTTGCCATTATTTTCCCCCTTCTTTTTTTTTTTAAAATAATGCCTCTTCAGGATTTGCCTGTGGAGATTCTCACCCATCCAGGTCATAGTTGTCCCAAAGGTGCTTTTTCAAGAGGCAACTGGGCTTTCTGGTTTTTCTTGGAAGACGTTTTGCTTCTCATCCGAGAAGCTTCTTCCGCTCTGACTGAATGGTGGAGGAAGGAAAGGATTTATATTCCTTGCAGACCGATGGTCATTTGCATCCTTTGAAGAGAGCCGTTGAGGCCACTTGTAGGTTTCTCTGTGTCCTCAGTTGTCCCAGAGGTCCTTTTTCCAGGAGGCAACTGGACTTTCTGGCTTTTCCTTGAAGACGTTTCACTTCTCATCCGAGAAGCTTCTTCCGCTCTGACTGAATGGTGGAGGAAGGGAAGGATTTATCCTCTTTGCAGGCCGCTGGTCATTTGCATCCTTTGAAGAGAGTCCTTGAGGCCGCTTGGAGGCTTCTCTGTGTCCTCGGGGTCACCGGAGTCGTGCAAAGGGGTGGGGAGCTTTCTTGGAACTGTTGAAAGGAAGTGTGTGTTGTGGAGATGTGCTTTCTGCGTGTTGTTTTCTGTCCTGTGTCCCTTCACTGTTGGACACAGCCGTAGGCTCTAGGGGACGAGTCTGTGTTGTATCTGGATCTCAAATGGAAGCGCCAACGGTTCCTGGAGTCTGCCATTTTTTTCTGGAAATCCGTTCTGTCTGGGACCTGTTGAGGGTTGAATCAGAATCAGGATCGAGCTGGCAGGGACCGTAGAGCAGTGATCCCCAACCTTTTTTACGCTGCGGCCCGGTACCGGCACCAGCTGGGCGCCGCGGACCCGGTACCGGCATCAGCTGGGCGCCGCCATCTTTTTGATGAAACGTGCTTCGGTGAGCTTTCTACCCGGAAAAGCTCACCGGAAGCACTTTTTTCAAACAAGATGGCGGCGCCAGCAAGCCAGCGGCCCGGTAGGACTTGTTCCGCGGACCGGTACCAGTCCGCGGACCGGTGGTTGGGGACCCCTGCCGTAGAGGTCTTCTAGTCCAGTCTCTAGAGCCTATACCATTGCAGACCAGTGGCTGTCCAGTCTCTTCTTAAAACCTCCAGTGATGGAATACCTACAATTGTCCTCACGGTGAGGAAGTTTCTCCTTTCGTTGTTTTTTCCCCTCCGTTATTTCTTGTCCTGCCTCGAATTGCTTTGGAGAATAAGTTGACCCCGCTCTTCTTTCTGGCAGCCCCTCAAATACTGGAAGACCGCTATCCTGTCCCTCCTGGTCTTTTTTCCCCCCTCTAGACTGGAGACCCAAACCCTTGCAACCATTCTTCATGTTTTTGAATACGTGCCGCTAGAGTGCACACACTGCACAGGGGTTCGAACGCAGCTCCTCTGTTTGATTTGGCTCTTCGGCTGACTTGGAAGGCACAGATTTAATGTGGTTGTGTGTATTCCCTTGCAGACTTTTTTCTCCCCCCCAGAACAAAAGCCTAGAATGGCAACGATACCCCCCCCCGAGGAAATGCTCTGTCAGATGGCAATAAGCAAAAAACATTTGTCCGCAGACCAGATCAGAATCAGCGGCCTCTCTAGTTCATCATGACCAAATGAAAAGAGATGAATGATAACAGTTTCCATCAGCTGAGATAATAGTGGGATCCTATTATCTAAGCTGGTAGAACTAGAGCATTTGTAGGATTGGAATCCGTCCGGTAGATCGAGGAGTGACATGATAGCAGTCTTCCGATCTCTCAGGGGCTGCCCCAAAGAAGAGGGAGTCCAGCTATTCTCCAAAGCCCCTGGAGGCAGCAGGACAAGAAGCAACGGGTGGAAACTCATCCGGGAGAGAAGCAACCTGGAACTCAGGAGGAATTTCCTGACAGTGAGAACAATCCTGACAGGGGAACAGCCTGCTCCCAGAAGTTGTGGGTGCTCCAACACTGGAAGTTTTTAAAGAAGAGATTGAACATCCCCCTGTCTGAAATGGTATGGGGCAGTGGTGGCTAACCTTTTGGGGCTCCTGTGGCAAAAATTGTGTGTGTGCTTGCATACCCGCGCTTGCGTCCCACCCAGAAGGCAATGAGCACGCGCCCCCCACACCCCCTACGCATGCGTGCGCAATCCCCCACCTCCACCTCCCCCTTACCTGCACTGCGCCTCACAGCTGATTTTCAGCCGGTTTGAGACCCTTTTCGGCCTCCCAAAGGCTCCAGGAAGGCTTCTGCAGGCTGAAAACTAGGCCCGTTTCGTCCCTTCCGGTATTTCCAGAAAAACAGGAAGTGATGAAATGGGCCTAGTTTTCAGCCTGAAACCAGAAGCCTTCCTCAAGCCTCTGGGAGGCCGAAAATCATCTGTGAGGCGCGCATGCCCAGTGAGGTAAGTTTGCCTGCAGCTCGTGTGCCGGCACAAATGGCTCTGCGTGGCACCTGTGGCACACGTGCGATAGGTTCGCCATCACAGGTATAGGATCTCCTGCTTGAGCCAGGGGGTTGGACTAGAAGACCTCCAAGGTCCCTTCTAACTCTGATATTCTGTTCTATCTGCTTATTAGAGAAAGATCCCCCCTCCCCCCGCTTTCTCCCTGGCTCTCTTCAAAGCTTCTCTCTCCAAACAGGTGGGGGACCTTCAGCTGTGTAAGATGGATGAGCTCGACTGCCTCATCAAGGGAGTTCTCTACATCGATTCGGTGGGGTTCAACGGACACTCGGAGTGCTACTATTTTGAGAACCCCACGGATCCCGAGAAATGCCAGAAGGTCCCGTTCAACTTGGAGAATCCCTACCCGCTCCTTCTGGTGAACATCGGCTCCGGGGTCAGCATCCTGGCCGTCTATTCCGAAGACAATTACAAGCGGGTGACAGGTACCAGGTGAGGCTCAGTCCGACGGGCTTTTTAGCTTGGATCGTCTAGGGGTGTCCCTGAAGGTTTTGATGCCGGGCGCAGAACCTTCCGTAGCTTAATGGAAGTGCACTGATTGGGTGCAGACGGGGATGGCTTGATAAATTGGTAGCCAGTTTGGCCTAGTGGTTAAGGCACCAGGCTTAAAGGCAGATGGCGGCCAGTTCTAGTGCCACCTTCAGGCATGAAAGCTGGCTGGGTAACTTTGGGCCAATCTCCAGGAGAGAATGAGTTCTAGTCCCGCCTTAGGCACGAATGATGGCTGGTACACCAGGAGACTTGTGAGTTCTAGTCCTGCCTTAGGCATGAAGGCCAGCTGGGTGACTTTGGGCCAATCACCAGGAGATCTTGAGTTCTAATCCCGCCTTAGGCATGAAAGCCAGCTGGGTGCCTTTGAGCCAATCACCAGGAGACGGTGAGTTCTAGTCCCGCCTTAGGCATGAAAGACAGCTGGGTGACTTTGGGCCAATCACCAGGAGATAGTGAGTTCTAGTCCCGCCTTAGGCATGAAAGCCAGCTGGGTGACTTTGGGCCAATCACCAGGAGACGGTGAGTTCTAGTCCCGCCTTAGGCATGAAAGCCAGCTGGGTGACTTTGGGCCAATCACCAGGAGACGGTGAGTTCTAGTCCAGCCTTAGGCATGAAAGACAGCTGGGTGCCTTTGGGCCAATCACCAGGAGACGGTGAGTTCTAGTCCCGCCTTAGGCATGAAAGACAGCTGGGTGACTTTGGGCCAATCACCAGGAGAAGGTGAGTTCTAGTCCCGCCTTAGGCATGAAAGACAGCTGGGTGACTTTGGGCCAATCACCAGGAGAAGGTGAGTTCTAGTCCGCCTTAGGCATGAAAGACAGCTGGGTGACTTTGGGCCAATCACCAGGAGACGGTGAGTTCTAGTCCCGCCTTAGACATGAAAGCCAGCTGGGTGACTTTGGGCCAATCACCAGGAGATAGTGAGTTCTAGTTCTGCCTTAGGCATGAAAGTCAACTGGGTGACTGGGCCAATCAGTAGTATGAGTTCTTGTTCCTCCTCAGGTGTGAAAGCCAGCTGGGTAACTTTAGGCCCATCACCAGGGGACTGTGAGTTCTAGTCCCACCTTACCCATGAAGGTCAGCTGGGTGACTTTGAGTCACTCTCTCTCTCTCAGCCCGACAGACCTCACAGGATTGTGTTGCGGGGGAAAATAGGAGGAGGAGGAGGAGGAAGCATTTGCGTGCGCTTGCTGCGTTGGCTTAATTGTTAAAAAATGTAATGAAGGTGGCATGTCAATCAAGAGTACCCATAGAAATAAGCCATCTCTTCCGTAATGGGAACTTGGCTTCCCAGAAAACGGGCATTAAAAAAAAATGGAAATGGTTAAAGAGTCTAGAATTATTTCCTGGCCTTGTTTCGAGATGAAATTGCAGGAACAGTTTGTTCCCATGGACATAACCCCATGCAGAGCTGACTCGGCAGATGCACGCCAGCTAGCAGGATATCCAAAATGAGCGAACGAGGACGAAGTGGGCTGAAGAGCGAGACGAGCAGCAGATAAATACGAGACATACATTTCCCCTCCTTCTGCTCTTCCCTGGACCCCCAGCCCTGCTTGACCCCGTGTCTTCTTTGCCAGCCTTGGAGGGGGCACGTTTTTCGGCCTCTGCTGCCTCCTGACCGGCTGCTCCACCTTCGAAGAGGCTCTCGAAATGGCATCCCACGGAGACAGCACCAAAGTGGACAAACTCGTGCGGGATATTTACGGAGGGGACTACGAGCGCTTTGGGCTGCCCGGTTGGACCATCGCATCCAGGTAAGAAACCCCCCGAGGTGCTTTCAGGGGAGCGTTGCACAAAACCGGACACACACCCTTGTCGGTGGTTAGGTCTAGGGTCCCCACAAGTCAGCGTTGGGTTGGCGGCTTAGTAAAACCCACACTGGGTGGCCGAGAGTCCCTGGGCCGCAGACCGGTACCAGTCTGGAGCTGGTTAGGAACCAGGCCGCACAGCTGGAAGTGTAGCGGTGGGTGAACAATTGAAGCTTCATCTACGCATGAATGGGACCTAGGTTGCACGCGAACACACACACACACACACACATACACACACACACACACACACAGCCCTGTGGAAAAATGGTCTTTGAAACTGATCCCTGGTGCCAAAAAATGGGGATTGCTGGCATAGAGACCCAAAGTTGGTTTTTTTCCCAAGGGGCACCTGGACTTTCTGGGTTTTTTCTCTTTGAAGACGTTTCATTTCTCCTCCGAGAAGCTTCTTCAGCTCTGACAGGATGGTGGGGGAAATGGAAGGATTTCTACTCCTTGCAGACACAGCTGGTCATTTGCATCCTTTTTGAGGGTCGTTGAGGCCGCTTCGAGGTTTATCTGTGTCCTCAGGGTCACCTGAGTAGTAGACATTTTTAGCTATGCCTTTTGGGATGAACCCCCTTCGGAATGTGGGGGAGGGAGGATGTGTGGATTTCCAGAAAAATGGCAAAGGAACCATTTGCGCTTCAGTGTGAGATGCAGACGCAACAGAGACTCCTCTCCCAACAGCTATTGTTCACCAGGGAAGGGACGCGAGGCAGAGGAAAAACATCCTGCAGAAAGCACAGCTCCACAACACCGTCCTTTCAGCAGGTCCAAGAAGGTGACCCCGAGGACACAGGCAAACCTCCAAGTGGCCTCAAAGACCCTCTAAAAGGATGCAAACGACCAGCTGTCTGCAGATGCAACACAGACTCGTCCCCAATATGGCCTACGTGTCAGGTGGTGCTCCATCCAAAATTCAAGAAAGAAATACTTAGACTCCTTAGATTAGAGAAAAGATATCTTTTACTGGAAATGAAGTGGTAGCAAGGATAGAATTCTGAATCTGAGGAATCAGGCGCGCAAATCACATGTACAAAGTGATGGAAATGTTCCCACCCCCAATAGTTCAAATGATTCTTCCAATTAAAAGTTGTGAATATCATCATGTGGGCATCTTCAGGTGGTGATGAGGCCTCTGTCCGTTGACCTTGGCATACTTTGATAAAGGTTTGCAGCTGCGCAGAGAAAAGAAAGCTAAGCGAGAAATAGAAACCTAAGCAGGAATTTATACTCCCCCCTCCTCATTTTATACAACACTAGATTGTAACACCTCCAGCTCGCTTCCCAGACGTTATCCCCCCTCCTCCCCCCCTTACTTACGACAGCCGAAAGATGCAAAGCTGAAGTAGAGGATCTTGAAGGCTGACACTACGGCTGTGTCCAACAGCTCCACAACATGGTGCTTTCAATAGTTCCAAGAAAGCTCCCCACCCATTTGCACTACTCGGGTGACCCTGAGGACACAGATAAACCTCCAAGTGGCCTCAACGACTCTCTTAAAAGGATACAAATGTCTGCAAGGAGTATAAATCCTTCCATTCCCCACCATCCAGTGAGAGCTGAGGAAGCTTCATGGATGAGAAGTAAAATGTCTTCAAAAGAAAAACCAAAAAGTCCAGTTGCCTCCTGGAAAAAGGACCTTTGGGATAACCGAGGACACAGACAAACCTCCAAGCGGCCTCAACGACTCTCTAAAAAGGATGCAAATGACCAGCTGTCTGCAAGGAATATAAATCCTTTCCTTCCTCCACCATTCAGTCAGAGCTGAAGAAGCTTCTTGGATGAGAAGCGAAAGGTCTTCAGAGAAAAGCCGGAAAGTCCAGTTGCCTCTTGAAAAAGCACCTCTGGGACAACTGAGGACCTGGATGGCTGAAAATCTCCACAGACATTTAACCGGATCTGTTGTTACTTCAAACGGTCACAAAATGAAAGGTTGTGAGTCCAAGGCCTAGCTGTATACAAAAATCTGTCTCGACTCTTGCTGACATTTCCTTTTTGCAGGCTTCAGCTCTGACCTTTTTCTGTTTCTCAAATTCAGGTTAGGAAGAGTCTTATATTTTTTTAAATATTTTTCCCCCCTGAATTTTTGAGTTTGTTGGTGGTGGTGCCATTTTACCCAGAAATCTTTGCAGCGAAGGTTTTAGATCAGGGGTCTCCAACCGTGGCCACTTTAAGACTTGTGGACTTCAACTCCCAGAATTCTCCAGTCCACGAGTCTTAAAGTGTCCAAGTTTGGAGTCCTCTGCTATATAATATTAACAAATCTAATTTATTACAATATATATTTTAATATATAATAAAGTATATTTGTACGGGGAAAAATAATGCATGCAGGGAAGAGCTAACTCTGCAATCCTCCCCAAGGAAAGCTGGCTGGAGAATTCTGAGAGTTGAAGTCCACAAGTGTCATGCCCCTGATGGAGACTCTCCGAGGGAGAGGAGGAACAGCGGACAGGGAGTGGAAGTGGGGCTCCGGAGGTTGTGGAGGAGGCTGGGGAAGGTCAGAGCCAGTTGGGCAGTCAGAGGAGGACCCAGGCCCATCCCCTCTCCATCCTTGGGCACGCAGGGAGGAGAGGATAAGGGAGAGACGTGAATGGCATGGTCTACGGGGGAGGAAAGGGTCCTGATCCCCTTCATGGGCTGCAGCTGTGAGAACTGGTTAAATGGACAGACATGTGTATGGGCCAGTGCTGGAAACAAAATGTGGACATATCTCTAGTCTTGTCCATTCCTCTCTGAGTTTGGCATCCTTCCCAGTGTGTGTTCCGATATCTGTGGACGTCTTCAAGTCCTTATCTTGCTGAGTTCCCTTAATTGCTTCAGTGTGGTTTGTGTTGTTTTTGCTCTTTATAATTTATAGGCATTTTTAGTTTAAACGGCATTTCTTCCTTTTCGTAACTGTTTGTGGGGGAGTTTTTTGTCTCAGTCAAGGATATTTGGAGCTTTGAAGCCAAAGTGAAGGGACAAAAGGGGCTTCACCTGTTTTCGTGACTGTGTTTATGTTGTATCCCACCCTGGGTCATCACAACAAGTCTTAAAAGTTGCCAAGGTTGGAGATCCCTGTTTTAGATTGATTTTGAGCGGAGGGAGGTGTAGTAGCACTGTTCTCGCACTGCTCTAGCCATCGTTGTGGCTGGATTCGCTTCTTCTGATGAACGAGTCTTTAAAAAACTTCGCCTGGAGTTCTCCTCTGCCTCTGACGGTCTGGCTCTCTGTGTGTGTTGGACATGGTGGGGCTCAATCCCTTAAAAACTGCCCTGTGTCCCCTTCTTCTTCCCTATCAGCTTTGGAAACATGATGAGCAAAGAGAAGCGAGATGCCGCCAGTAAGGAGGACCTGGCCCGGGCAGCCTTGATCACCATCACCAACAACATTGGCTCCATCGCACGGATGTGCGCGCTGAATGAGGTACAGAATAGTGGGAGCTCAGGGGTTGAACTGTGGGGTCCTTTGGTGCTCTCTGAGCTGGGTGGTTTTCTTGCAGACGTTTCATGACCCAACTAGGTAACATCATCGGGGCTAGAAGGGAGTGGGGTTTGTGGAGGAGGAGGAGGAGGAGGAAAATAATGACTGTGGGGTCCTTGGTGCTCTCTAAGCTGGGTGGTTTCTTGCAGGCGTTTCATGACCCAATTAGGTAACATCATCTGTGATAGAAGGAGGGGTTTGTAGAGAGAAAGGGCTAGGAGGAGGAAGGAGGAAGGAGTGAAGAAAGGAGTAGGGAAGGAGAAGGAGGTGGAAAGCAGGAGGAGGAGAAGGAGGTACTATGGGGTCCTTGGTGCTCTCTCAGCTGGGTGGTTTTCTTGCAGGCGTTTCTGACCCAACTGGGTAGATCATCAGGGCTAGAAGGTAAACAGGCTTTGTGGAGGAGGAGGAGGCCGACTGCGGGGTCTTTGGTGGTCTCTAAACTTGGTTGCATTCTTGCAGGCATTTCATGACTTAGGTAACATCATCAGGGCTAGAAGGAAGTGGTGTGGATTTTTAGTTACAGTTTGTATGTTTTGGGACTGAATTTCCTCCACTTAAAGGCTGTTCCTGGGAGAGTTTTCTCCAGCCAGAAGGTAAACAGGACATTGGGGGCAAAGTTGGAGGTATTAAAGGGACCCCTATTGATTATCTGACTGTGTTGCCTTTGTGCCACACCCCTTTGGGTCATCACAGGGACAGTTCTGGGGTGTGGGTGAAGGGAGTTGGGGAATCTGAGTGTGTGTGTGAGAGAGAGAGAGAGGGAGAGCGGGACAACACAACTCGCTGAACAGCTGGAAGTCCCCTGCGCCTGTTTTCCACGGCGGGGATGAAGCTGGGTGCTTCCAGCTTCTTTACAGTGCTGTCTTGTTGTGACCATGTCAAGCAGCATTGTACAGGGCTATGAAAGACCCCAAGCCCCTCTTCGGCAGCGTCCCGGGGTCAGCGAGCCTGTGGGCTAACTTGGATATCAAAGCCTATCTGAGCAGGAGGCTGGACTTGAAGACCTCTGGGGGAGCCCTTCCAACTCTTCTGTTGTTCTGAAAAGAAATAGCAACTTTCCTGATCGATTGTGTGCCATCAAACCCGCCTCGACTGTGAATAACCACCTGGGCGGATTTCCCTCCCCCCCAGGTTGGATCTGACCTCCTGCAGGTACTTCAGGTCCCCCACCTGCCCACCCATCACTGTTAGGGATACACCCTAGCAGAATTTGCACGGCAGTCAGGCAGGCAGGCAAATATGTGAGATAAACGTTTTTGTAGCTTACACTCAGTAAAACAGATACACTGTTAAATAGTTTATTCCAGTAAGATTTATAGCATAGTCAAACAGTCCATATATCATTCACTAGTTCAGTCCGTTCGGGGATTATTCAGTTGCAAAGTCCAGTGTCGAAAAAGAGGTCAGTAAACTTACAAATATCAGTCCAGTAATATATCTTCTCGCAGTAGAGATATAAAGAAGTCAAACCTCCTTTCTTCCTTCGACGTTCAAAAACTCAGCAGCAGGAAACACGCAGTTAGCAAACCATCAATCCAGCATAGTCAGCAATCCAGCAGGTTCTCTTGCTCCCTCTTATGGCGGTTTTACAACCGCACCCAAAATTACATGCTTTGCAGTTTAAAGTGACGCACACTTAAACTTACTATCATAGTTTATATATATTATTTTACCCAAACTACGTTAGGTAACCTTGTTATTCCTAGCAGTCACCATCATAATCAAACCCATCCGTCCTGTTGTTGCTCCTTGTCCCCCTTCTCTTTGACCTAAATCAGAGGTCCCCCAAAACTTGGCCACCTTGTTGGATTTTCAACTCCCAGAATTCTCCAGCCACCTATGAATTCTGGGAGTTGAAGATCCCAAGTCTTAAAGTGGCCAAGTTTTGGGGACCCCTGACCTAAAATGAAGAGCTCATCCCTGCTGTCTTAATTTATTTTTCATTAGCATCGGCTTCTAATGGATTTTTTTTCTCTCCTTCCCCCCCACCCCTCCCAGAACATCAACAAAGTGGTTTTTGTGGGGAACTTTTTGCGAATCAACACGATCTCCATGAAGTTTCTGGCCTACGCTTTGGACTACTGGTCCAAGGGACAACTGAAGGCCCTTTTCCTGGAACACGAGGTAAAAAGTCGCGCTGTGGGTCAGGCTTCGTTTTCTTCTCTTTTTCCCTTAAAAAAACAACAAAACCCACCCTGTTTCTTTCCTGTCTTAGTGTTCATGACGCGGGTTGGATAACGTAGTAATCTTAAAAATCACACCCTGGTTCTTGTAATAAGAGAGCCAGTTTGGACTAAGGGCGGTTTAGGCATCAGGCTAGAAACTGGGAGATGGTGAGTTCTAGTTGCGATTTAAGTGTGAAAGTTTGGCTGAGTTGACTTTGAGCCAATCCCCAGGAGATGGTGAGTTCTAGTCCCTTCTTCCTCCTCTTCTTCCTCTTCTTCTTCTTCCTCTTCTTCTTCCTCTTCTTCTTCTTCCTCTTCCTCTCCTCCTTCTCCTCCTCCTTCTCCTCCTCCTTCTTCTTCCTCCTCCTCCTCCTCCTCCTCCTCCTCCTCCTCCTCCTCCTCCTCCTCCTCCTCCTCCTCCTCCTCCTCCTCCTCCTCCTCCTCCTCCTCCTCCTCCTCCTCCTCTTCTTCTTCTTCTTCTTCTTCTTCTTCTTCTTCTTCTTCTTCTTCTTCTTCTTCTTCTTCTTCTTCTTCTTCTTCTTCTTCTTCTTCCTTCTTCTCCTCCTCCTCCTCCTCCTCTTCCTCTTCTCCTCCTCCTCCTCCTCCTTTTTTTAAATAAATTTTTATTGGTTTTTAAGACGAACATAGACAAACAAAACATAAAAACATCAAGCCATCTTCCATATATACACATACAGTGTGCCGGTTGGTTTACAAATAAAAATAGTAGGAAAAAAGAAACCAAATTGTGGCAATAATAATAATAAAATTTCTTCAGGTTCTTGTATACCTTAATCCAATCGATTGGCTAGATAGCAGTAAAAACTCAAAAATGGTAAAAAAAGGCCTAAACACACAAAAAAAGAAAAAAATTGTTAAATCCTGAAAAAGGCAGAAAAGTAAAAGGTAAAAAACTAATAAGGAGGAAAAAAAAGTTCTTCGGGTTCTTCAACACCTTAATCCAATTAAGAGGTCTCAGGTATAAAAGGATGCATAAAAATAAAGAAAGCCACAAAAAAAACAACCCAATATGTAAATAGAGAAAAAAAATACAGGGGAGGGAGAGAGAGAGAGAGAGAGAGAGAGAGAGAGAAGAAAAGACTACTCCCTTAAAAAGAAGGAAAGAAATCATTAATACTAAAGTTTTTCCTTTAAAATAAAATGCAAACATAAAAATTTAAACTAGTAAGGAGGGGGTTTGTTAAGGTAGGAAATAGCGCAGCTTTAAAAACATAAAAAGAGCACACTGCACCTTGTTTGATTGTCGAAGGCTTTTGTTAAAATTTATAACTCTCTTCTCCAGGGTCTTATCACCTTTTTTTTTCTATAAGCTTCAACTCCAGACTCCAGATGTTGATGGAAACCCAGAAGAGCACCTGCAATAATACTCTCCCATGCTCTTCCCTCTATCTTATCAAATAGCAATGTCCTTGAGAAGAAGTCTCAGTTCTTTCTCAGCTTTGTCTGGTCAAGAAAAAGAAATGGAATATTTCCAAGCCTCTAGTTGGCAGTGTTACAAAGTTTCTTTTGCTTTCACTTTCCCCCTCCTTTTCCAAACAAAATATAATAAAAAGGGAAAAAGATATTTAAAAAGATGACTAAAAGGGAGTCTCTAGCCTAGAATATTATAAAATCAAAAAGGAGAGAAAGGATAGGTGGAAAAAAAAAACCAGTCCAGTTTCAAAATATAAAATCATGTGTAGAAAATCCAGCAATGAGAAAAAATATATATATTACTTTGACATTCCTGTTTAAAATCGCCGCTTAATCACTTCTGTCAAAACTTTTACAGATTCTTTCTTTTCCTTAAGGTGTCCTTTCAAATCTTAAAATAAAGAAAAAGTTCTCACCAAACCGGCACTCTCTCTCTTTCCGTTCTCTTCCGTTTCAGAGCTGTCCCAACTTCAGCAGCTTTAATGGCTGCCTCTTTGCCGCTGGCAAAAAGAGCTTCTCCTGGATCTACCAGGGACTTTGCGGTATCCCTGGGATCGACAGGATGCGCTCTTTACAATCACCGTCTCTTCGGGACGGTTTAGATCCGATTGGACCGTCCAGGAGCAAAGATATCGGCAGCGATCTCAGACCTCCAAGATCGCATGCCGTATCGTCGCGACGCCAGCTCCGGCCTCTTTTCTTCTTCTTCTTCTTCTTCTTCTTCTTCTTCTTCTTCTTCTTCTTCTTCTTCTTCTTCTTCTTCTTCTTCTTCCTCTTCCTCTTCCTCTTCCTCTTCCTCTTCCTCTTCCTCTTCCTCTTCCTCTTAATCTCCTCCTCCTCCTCCTCTCTCTCTCTGTCTCTCTCTCTCCCCCTCCCTCTCTCTCTCTCTCGTGAGCATAGCTGGCTGGAGAATTCTGGGAGTTGAAGTCCGCAAATCTTAAAGTTGCGAAGTTTGGGGACCCCTGGTTTAGATGCATTTAATCATTCAGGGTTTTTTTGTTTCGTTTCGAAAACAGGGATATTTCGGAGCCGTGGGGGCTCTCCTGGAGCTGTTGGAGTCGTCCTGAATCCATGAAAAGGGTCAGGATCTTTTTTTTATTTACCCAAGAGGGAACCTCTGTGTTCATTCGATTCCGTTTGTGTAGAAACCACGGCCTCTTCCCAGCTGAAAACAAAGGGATCGTGAACGACGTCCGCCGTCTTTGCCGAGAGGGACAAAATGGAGGTCTTTTTGTTCTCGGAGGTAACTGTGAATGTAGGTTTGTTGCTCAGAATGCTTCTCTGGATACACAAACTGTGTGGGTTGCACAACCGTTAAGGTGCGTGTTTGCTCCCGCTTGCGTCGAGCCCCGTTTCTTTGGGGGGGGGACTTCGAGGTGGCTGCAAGCGAAGGTCCCCTCACCTGAGTTTGTGCTTGGGGTGCTTCCTGTTTTGTGCGGACTCTCGAAGGGCCGGCTGCCTTTTCACAGGGGCATCAAGGCGCGCCGAATATGAAAACCCGCCTACCCTATTAAAATCTGTTTTCTTAAAAGAGCGGTCCTCGTCCCTCGATTGCGACTACGGAGGTTGGTCCGTAAATATAAGAAGCCAGGGCGAAGGATTGCGACGCGAGAGAGGAGAGGCCGGGCAGGGGTGGGATTCAGAAATCACAGCAACCGGTTTGTGGTCCGGTTTCTGGGTGGGCAGGGCCATGATGGACGTGGCCTTCTGGGGCGGGGGGGGCATTTTTTCACCCTCCCCAGAGTCCGGAGGCTTCCCTCGGGCCTCTGGGAGGGCGAAAACGGCCTCCCCCTGTTCTGACCCAAACCTGGTTCCAAGGAAACAAACACGAAACAAAGGTAACAGCAAATCCTTTTAATGCTTCTTTACGAATTCCTATTCCTTCCCGGTTAAAAGGCTGTTTCAAACTAATTGTCTGTGATAAGAAGGAGCCTTGCCAAGGTGGTGCAAGGCTGCCAAGAACACGAGATAAAGTTACCAAGAAATAGTTCAAAGAGTCTCCAAACACAAACTAAGATACACCGAATGTCCACAAGGCTTGAGTGCAAAAACGTCTTTGCTTCCTGCAAAGAACTCCGGTTTCTCAGCTGGCTTTTATCTCCTCAGGGAGAAGCCATTGCCTTGCAGCCTTACTCCTCAGTCACCCATGCTGCTGCCGCTGCTCCTTCCTTTGAGCAGCCCTGCATGCACGCGCACGGGGCACAGGCTCCTCGGGGGCCTCTTCATCGCTGTTGCCAGCCTCCACCATCTCTCTGAAAGCGATCATTTAGATTGAGAGAAACACGAAGAAATGGTTTTGCCCTTGCTGTCTCCTGCAAGGGGCTTCTATCTTGTCTACCCTGAAATATCAATTTCGTGACAATTGCCTTTTTCTCCGATTCACGGAGACCATTTACATATCACCTACGGAGCAGAGGTGGGACAGATTCGATGTCGGTGTGGATTGGAGCAAATACCACATTCCACCCAGGCACACAACCTGTGAGGCCTCTTCGTAGTTTCCCTGGACAAGTAAATCTTGTTTAAAAGTAGGCTAAAAGTAAGATACAAATATATTGAACTAGCTCTGTACCTGTGCTTCGCTATGAAACCATGTGGTGAGGCTTAGTTTTTGGGGAGGAAAATAAGGAGGAAAAAAAAATCTGCCTCTGCCTACCAGCATCTATAGGTATTCATCTGGATAGCGTCCTGTCAGTGGGTGAGAGACTTGAGGGCTCTTTGGAAACTGAAACAGTATTTGCTGTGTGAGCAAGAAGGAGACAGCAAGGAGCCTGGGCATGGCTTAGCTCATCTGTTCTGTCCTAAAGCTGCTTGGTGCTGCTGTGAAACTAAAACTCCTCTGCTTGTGTTTTGCCTTTGGAAGTGATTTCTTTTCAGGTGGGGAGGAGGAGTAGGTCTCCTTAGCATCAGAGCGTGTTAACAATAATAATAATAATATAGGAAATGCTCTAAAGGCTCTGATGGGCATTTGGAAAAATCCTTTCTTAGTGAGCCCCTAGAAGCCAAGAGGAACCTATGGGCCAAATTTTGAGTTTGTAGGCTTTACGGTTCTGGAGATTTTGTGATGATACTTGAAGGGGGGGGGGGGGGGGGGGGGGGGGGGGGGGGGCCCCCCCGGGGGGGGGGGCGCCGGGGGGGGGGGGGGGGGGGGGGGGGGGGGGGGGGGGGGGGGGGGGGGGGGGGGGGGGCCCCGGGGGGGGGGGGGGGGGGGGGGGGGGGGGGGGGGGGGGGCGAGTATCTTCGCCTCGGTTTTACCCCCGGGTGGGGGCCATATATATAGATTCACAACCCAGTTCCATACAGGTAGGTCCTCGATCACAATTGAGCCCCAAATGTCCTGCCGCTTAAGCGAGATCATGTTTTGTCCCATTTTACGACCTTTCTTGACGCAGACTTTGATGTGAGTCGTTGCAGTCGTTCCAAGTTCATAACCCTGTCGTTCAGCGAATCTGGCTCCCTTTCCCCTCCCGAGTTGGCTGCCCGGCTGAATGTGGATTCCGAATTTTGAATATGTGACCTTGGGGATGTACACCGGCTACAAGTGTGAAAAATGGTCACGAGTCCCTTTTTTAAAGCGATCTTGCAACTTTGAACGGTCACTAAATGAACTGTTGTTGTAAGTGGAGGACGACCTGTACTTGTTGGAGCTCAACTCTTTCCATCCTTGGCCTATAGGGGGCAGGCTGGTCCTTTCCAAACAGCCTCGAATGACGCCGTTCTTGGTGCTTTTTTCAAGTTCAAATATTTTTCAAATATACAAATATTGGTCAAGTTCAAATACTAATAGAAAGATAATTGATATAAGTAGAGGGAGAACCTCCAACTTAGGACCACAAATGAGCCCAGTCATCTCTGTTGCTAAGCGAGAGATGATAAAGTGTTGCTCCATTTTACGACCTTCTTTGGCACCATTAAGTGAATCTCTGCAGTTGACACGGTTGTTGTGAATCTGGCTTCCCCCGTTGACTTTCCTCCTCAGACGGTCGCAAAAGGGGATCATGTGACCCCTGGGACGCACTGCGACCCATCATAAATACGAGTCGGTATCTGAGCATCTCAGTTTTGACCACGTGATCTTGAGGATGCTGCAATGGGCATAAGTGTGAAAAATGGTTGCTCTTTTTCAGTGCCGTTGTAATTTTGAATGGTCACTAATAAACAAACAAAAAAAAAAGAGGTTGTAAGTTGAGGATTTCCTCTATTACAAAATCGGTTGCCCCAAAGGCGGATTTTAAGTCTGGGGAACCGTTCCAGCTTTTTACAGGAGACTCCTTAGAATAGTGGTTGCCAACCGGTTGGCCGGGGACCACTGGTGCTCCGTGAGAAAATTGTGGTGGTCCACAAAGAAATGTCCCCCCCCCCCCAAAGCAATTCATCCAGGCTGTGCGGGAACCCAAGGCTTGCGTCGCTTGCATTGCACGAGGGAGTGAAGGGGGGGGGGGAAGGGCACAGGGGGGGGGTACTTGTCCAAATCCCCCCACACGCCTGGCCTGGCCACCGGGCTGCTTCTTTCCGCCTCTTCTGCTTTTGGCTGCACGCAAGGAAAAGCAGCAAACATCTTTCTTTCTCTTCCCCAAACTCCGCCAGAAATGAGTCCTGGCCTCCTGCTCCAAGAGGCTGCGCCACTGCGACAAGTCTCACAAAGGCTCGTTTCTGGCGGAGTTTGAGGGAGAGAAAGAAAGACTTCTGCTGCTTCTGCTGTTTTCCTTGCAGGAAGCCAAAAGTCTCTCTCTCTCTCTCTCTCTCTCTCCCACCAATGTCAGCAAGCCACCGTCAGTCAAAATTCTCACATCTCACAAAGGCTCATTTCTGGCGGAGTTTGAGGGAGAGAAAGAAAGACTTCTGCTGCTGCTGCTGCTTTCCTTGCAAGAAGCCAAAAGTCTCTCCCTCCCTCTCTCTCTCCCTCTGAGAACGGAGCTGGAGACGGTATCCTGCAATCCCAAATAAAGAACGATCGATCAGTAGGAAAACGGGGTGGGGGATTTTCTGCAGACTTTTGGGGGGATTTTCCCAGGGTCTCTGGTCCGCGGGATGTAAAAATGATGAGTTTGGTGGTTGGTCCCTGAGGTCCAAAAGGTTGGCGACCCCTGGAATAGAGATCTTGCTCGGCCTTGAAGCCAACCGTTTCTTCACTTTGTGAAGAGTACAGAATAGTCCTTGACTTACAACAGTTGCTTTTAGTGACCGCTCAAAGGGACCACGGCACTGGGAAGGGGAAAAAAAAAAGCGATCTGTGACCGTTTTTCCACGATCACAATCGTTGCAGCCTCCCCGTGGCCCCGCGATCAGAATTCAAGACTCTTGGCAACTGGCAAGTACTTACGACGGTTGCATGTCCTCAAGGGCAACCAACTTTGGCGACCTTCAGACAAGCAAAATCCAAGCCAGATTCGCTTAATAACTTGGGCAATTCTTACTGGAGGTTGTTAAGAAGAGACTGGACCATCGCTTGTCTTAGACGGTACTATAGGGCCCTCCTTCCTGAGCAGGGGGCTGGACTAGAAGACCTCCAAGGTCCCTTCCAGCTCTGTTCTACTCTAAAATACTCACTTAGTAACTGCAGTGATTCTCTTTAACAATTGTGGCAAAAAGAGGTAGCCGAATTGGGCAAAACTCACTTAGCAACTGTCTTCCCTAGCAGTGCAAGGTTGGGGCTGGATTGTTGTACATTGAGGACTACCTGATATTCCAGGAACTGCCCTGGGGCTGCCTATGGGAGGAGTGCAAGAAACCCACTTGTACTTGCCCGGTCGACAGCTCTGTGCAAGGTACGTGCAAATAGTGAGCTCGCCAAGTGTTCCTGCAATGGGAGATGCTAAGCATGGCCTCTCTCTTCCCCCCCAGATTTGAAAGAGTTCCAGGTGCTTCCAACGGCCGCCCTAGTTTGCACGTCATCCTGCTTTCTGCAAGTGGTTGCAAATGCACTTGGAACACTTCAGCCAGTCTAGAGTAGTGGTTGTCAAGCGGTGGGCCGTGGCCCACTGGTGGTCTGCGAGAAAATTTTGGTGGTCCGCAGAGAAATGTCAAACCCCCCCCAGAGCAAACCCCCTCAAAGCAATCCAGGCTGCGCGGGAACACAAGGCTGCACCACCCACATGGCCCGCGGAACCCTCCCCGCCTACTCACTCCTTACCTGGCAAACTTGCCTGCTAAGTTGCTGTTTTTCCTCCCCACCCCCACAACCATCAGCTGTTCTGCTGTGCCGGAAGATTTAGACTAGCTAGAAAGCAGGAAATCGTTGGAGAACTTTCCTTAGGACCGAAGCTTCTATTATTCAGTGCAGACTCAGGTAGCCGATGGCAGAAAGATAGAACTCTAAGTGAATCTGTGACTCTGGGAGCAACTCAATCTGCCTGCCTGCTGTGCCTGATTTTGGGGTATAAGTTGCTCTTTCTTTTATAAAAATAAATAAATCAATATTTACACACGTGGTGTGTTGTGAGTTAATTTTGTGAGTTTGCTTGCTAGCAAATTTTATGTGACAGACTCAGGCAGCTGATGGCAGAAAGGTAGATTTCTGAGTGAATCTGTGATTCTGGGAGCAACTCAATCTGCCTGCCTGCTTTGCCTGATTTTGGCTAAAAGTTGCTCTTTATTTTATTAAAAAAATCAATATTTACATAAATTTATGTTTACATACAAGCCATGTCCAGGCAGTCAAATGACTACCAAGCCACACCCACAAATTAGGCCACGCCCACAGAACCGGTTGTTAAGAAATTTGAATCCCACCCCTTCCTGTGTGTTTGTGTATGTGTTGTGTTGGGGAGAAAGGTTAGATCAGCTCTCTCTCTTTTTTCTCTCCCCCTTTTTCTCTCTTTCTCTCCTTTTCTCTCTTTCTCTCTTTTCTCTTCTCTTTCTCTCCCTTTCTCTCTTCTCCCTCTCTTTCTCCCTTTCTCTTTCTCTCTCTCTCTCCCCTTTTTCTCTCTCTCTCTCTCCCTTTTTCTCTTTCTCTCCCTTTTCTTTCCCTCTCCCCCTCTCTCTCTCTCTCTTTCTCTCTCCCCTTTCTCCCTTTCTCTCCCTTTTTCTCTCTTGCTTTCTCTCCCTTTCTCTCTTTCCCTCTCCCCCTCTCTCTCTCTCTCTCTCTCTCATTCACTCTCACTCTCACCAATGTCAGCAAGCCACCATCGGTCAAAATTCATATTACTGGTCCTCATTAGTGGGATTTAAAAGTATGAGTTTGGTGGTCCCTGAGGTCCAAAAGGTTGGTGACCCCGAGGCTACAGGAAAGGAGGACCAGGGTGCGACAGGATAGCAGCCTTCCAATATTTTAGGGGCTGCCCCAGAGAGGAGGAAGTGGGGGGTCAAGCTATTCTCCAAAGCCTTTGAATTCAGGACAAGAAGCAACGGATGGAAACCAACCAAGAAGAGAACCAACTTAGAACTGAGGAGGAATTTTCCTGACAGGGAGGACAATGAACCAGTGGAACAGCTTGCCACTGGAAGTTGTGGGTTTTTAAGCTTTTTAAGAAGAGATCAGGCAGCCCTTTGTCTGAAATGGTATAGGATCTCCTGCTTGAGCAGGGGGCTGGACTAGAAGACCTCCAAGGTCCCTTCCAGCTCTATTCTTCATACAAGGAATGGACCGATAGGGAAAACCCAGCCGGGGAGGGAAATGGAAGAAAACCAGACGTTTCAATTTAGATGCTGCATTTTGCAGGGTTCACACAAGGTGCTTAAGCCGGTTAAAGAATTAAATCTGTTTTCTCTGTTGAGAATATATAGGCAGTCCTCGCACTTACAGCATTAGTTTAGTGACCGAAGTTCACTCAACGGCACTGAAAATAGGGACTTAGGACCACCTCTCATACTTGATGACCGTTGCAAGCATCCCAGGGGTGGGATTCAAAATTTTTTAACCACCGTTCCTGTGGGCGTGGCTTAATTTGTGGGTGTGGTTTGGTGGTCATGTGACCGGCTAGGTGTGGCTTGGTGGTCATATGACTGGGTGGGCGGGGCCAGGTGACTGGAAAACCAAATACAAGAGGCCCCTTAATGGCCAGTTGCTTACACACAGACACGCACACGCACACACCGTTCTAACCCAGCTGGAGCAGGGGGGGTCATGCGATTTACATTCCAGATACTTGTGGCGAATGACTCATAGTTACGACAGTTGCAACATTCTCATTGTGACTTATGACCAGCAAAGTCCATGGGAAGGGGAAAGCCTGATCCACTTAACGACCGTGTTACTCACTTAGCAACTGCGGCGATTCGCTTTACACGAACGTGGCGAGAAAAGTCACAAAACGGCCCCAAACTCACTTTTAACACGGTTTTCTCACTTAGCCACACAAATGTTGGGCTCTATTCCTGGCCGTGAGTCAAGGACTACCTGTATTACTGCTACGCTTGCGTGTAGAATTCCCCTCCTTTCCTCCCCCCTTACAACGACGTTTTACTACACTGGGAAACGTTTTTGTCGGAAGTCTCCATGGAGCAGAACCTCCTCCTCCTCCTCCTCCTTCCCACAACCGGAGGAAGATGATGATCCCCAGCGGATGATCCCAAGCGCCTTTGCTGTACAGATCCTTCAACTCCGTGATGTCCAAAATTTGCTTTTATTTACATTTCAAGTCAAATCACATGCGAATGACCCGCCCCTCCCCCGTTTGGGTGTTGTTTTTTTTTTAAGAAGAGAGGGATTAGCAAAAAAGATGCATTAGAATTTTAAAATAGCAATTAAACATACAAAAATAGAGCTTACAAAATAAAACCCCAGCGACTTTTGTTTTTCTTTGTCCTTTTCTTTAAAAAAAAAAAAAATTCTGCTGCAGAATTTAATATATATATATATGTATTTAGTGTACAAATGCGTCTATGAATCCGGGTTGGATTCCCTAAGGTTCATAAACTCTCAAAAGAGTCACACAATTTTACAAAATGAGGGGTTTTTTTTGGGGGGGGGGGAAACAGAAGGGGGGAGTATAACTGGACTTGGATCTTCTAAGATAGTTAAGGAAAATTGTGTGCGCTAAGCCCGTGATGGCGAACCTATGGCACGGAGCCATTTGGGTGGGCATGCGAGCCCCAGCCAAACTTACCTGCACTGCGCATGTGCGCGCCTACGAGCTGATTTTCGGACCATTTGAGGCCTTTTTCGGCCTCCCAGAGGTTCAAGGGAAGCCTCTGCAGCCCCGGGAGGCCGAAAAAACGGGTCCGTTTCATCACTTCCAGTTATTTGAGGCTGAAAAAGGCGTCAAACGGGCCGAAAATCAGCTCGTAGGCGCGCACATGCCCGGTGCAAGTAAGGGGGCAGGGGTGGTGGTGGTGGTGCGTGTGCATGCGCAGGACGCATTGCATTATGGGTGCCGGCAGGCAACGCACTTTTCGGCACACCAAAAAGGTTCGCCGTCACCGGCCTAGGCTGTTCTCGCCACCCTCCATGAAACGTGTGCCAGAAATCAGGAAATTATCTTTATTATCAGAAGGGACGATCTACACCAGGGTGTCCAACTTTGGCACAGCTGGCTGGGGAATTCTGGGTGCTGAAGCCCACCGGTCTTAAAAAGTGGCCAAGATTGGACAGCTGTGGCCTATTCCAAAATTAGGAAAACTTACACTGAGGGTTGTTAACACTGGGCGAGGAATCCCTCCTTGCATCCTCTAAACCAGAGGTCTCCAACTTTGGCAACTTTAAGACTTGTGGACTTCAACTCCCAGAATTCTCCAGCCAGCTATGCTGGCTGGAGAATTCTGGGAGTTGAAGTCCACAAGTCTTAAAGTTGCCAAGGTTGGAGACCTCTGCTCTAAACAATTCGAAACCATTAAATAATAACGCCGCAAGGGAATCAAACTTAAAAGAGGTTGCTTCCCGCCTCGCTTGTATGAAATGCACCTGACGATTTCTCAGGGACAACGAGGTCTAGAACCTTGCTCATTCTAACCCAAGCAGGTATTTTCAAGAAGTCCTCAATTCTTGCCCTTGATCTAATGGATTCTAATGATTAAAAAAAATAAAAAAACTTCTTCTAATGAAGAAAAAAAAAAGTGCATCAATCGGATGGAAGTCCAGATTTTGGGTGAGCGGAGAATAAAAGGATTTGGAAAAAGAAGCGTTTTTGTTTCGGTGGCTTGCCGTTCTCAGCTGCCCTCCAGATGGTTTGGGGGCTGCCGTTCCCAGAATTCTCAGTTTGGAATGGCTGGGAATTTTGGGAGCTGTAGTCCCACACGCACCGGTAGAGCCACCAGTTTGGGGGGTGGGATATAAGTGCAACCGGGGAGTGGTGCAGCTCTTGCCTCACCATCAGGAAGCTGTGAGAGTTTGATCCTGGGTAGAGGCAGATATTTCTCTCTCTGGGCACAATGAGAATATCTCTTCTGAATATAACTCCGCCCTGGGGATAGGAAAGGCATCTGGCCAGTAAACACTCAGCTCCATTCAGTTTCCCAGACTCCACCCCGCAAGGGATTATGGAGTCGTTAAAAGAAGATGATGATGATGATAAGGGCAATGGGTAGAAGCCATCCTAGCTGCTTCCCCATAATAATTGAAATAAAACATTTGACAAGTTCTGGCTGATTTCACACAAGAGGGGGCGTGACTCTTGGCAATATCACGAGATTTCAGGCAAGGGGTGGGGGTGTTTTCAGAATTCCTCGCCTTTCCCTCATTTTATTTATTTTCCGTCTTGGTCAACCAGCACGCGCGACCTAAGCCTGGGTTGTAAATATATATATATATATATATATTTACAACCGTTGCTCTCTACTCGGAGGAACTGCGCCACCCAAATCTGCTCGTAACTCTCGCAAAACCCGTTTTTTAAACACTCCATCCGGGGCCCGAAAATGCACCTCACTTTTACATTGGGGGGGAAAAAGAAAAAGAAAACCAAATCCACGCAAATTCCGCAGGCGTCTTTTCTGTGCCGGCAAACCATCCGGGAAAGGATTCACATTAGGGGAATGGGAAGCGGAGGTCGCGCGGCCTGTCCCATTGTCCCTACAAAAGTCCCAAGGAATTTATCCAGGCTGAAAAAGGGACCTCATCGGCGCCTCCTTGGTGTCTCCTAAAGTAGCCGACGTCGGCGAGAACCTTCTTCCCGCCTTCCCTTTTCACCGGGCTATTCCCCGAGGCTTCGGGTAGATTGGCCACGCCCGCCCCCCTTCTCTCAAAGTCACAATTCCAGGAGAACCCCGTCCTCGTTTTTTGAACGGAGCGGTGTTTCCTCTGGAGGGAATTCCCTTTCCCGATCCAGACGTCGCAGGAAATCGCACTGAAGTTGTTCGAAATCTTATCGTCCTCCTGGCTCTTCCTCCAACAAGGATTCTCTTGCTGGATTTCGGCTCCGGGACCCCTTGAAGTCGTTTGCGAAAAGATGCTGGAATCCAAACGCAAATTTTCTCACGTTGCGGCTTTTCTCTCTCTCACTGGAGATGGACTCTCGCTTGCTCCCCATGGCGTCTTCCTTTCTCTCTCTCTTCCTTTCTCTCTCTTTTTCTCTTTCTTGCTGGCCGCCTGAATTTGAATCCAAGACTCTTGGTAAAGTGCACGTAGAAAAAGAAAAAAATAATAAAATAAAATCGAAGAGACAAAACAAAACCGGAGACTCGCCAGCGTTCCTGCGTCCTTGCAGCTCCCATCCGGTCGGGTTTATTTCCCTTCCACCCTAGTTGGAGGGAAATCGGTTCCCCCTTCGGTGAGTCCCGGTCGGATTTTTTTGTTTGTTTTGTTTTTCATGAGATAAAGGGTGCCCGAGAAAACGCTTGGAGGCCGTGAGCAGCGGGCCCAGCCATTGGCGAGGAGTCTCTGCGGGAATTGGAGTCTGTGAGGGAGGACGAAGGGGCAGCCGTCGGGTAGCTATACAATGTTGGCTGTGCCAGGCAGGGGTTCCTGGGGCGGTCCGGGGTGATCCGGCTTGCTGTGGAGCTGGGCCAACTGCAGGACGGCCATGTTGCAGAGAGGACAAACTTTTCGGACCTCCAACCACTTAATAAGGCATCTGTCAGGAGAAAGAAAGAAAGAAAAATAAGCTTCAGAGATAGTCCTCAGCTTACGACCCCAATTGAGCCTAGCATTTTTTGTTGCTAAGGAGGAGTGGTACGGTGGCCTAGAGCTCTCCCCTCGCCATCAGGAGGCTGTGAGTTCGAGCCTAGACGGAGGCAGATATTTTTTCTCTCTCTGGGCACAATGAGAATAGATCTGCGGCCAACTCCGCACCAGCAACGGGAAGGGCATCCAGCCAGTAAACACTCAGCTCCATTCAGCTGCCTCAACTCCACCCCGGAAGGGATTACGAGGTCATTAAACGACACCAAAAAATTCTGTTGCTAAGCAAGGTAAGTTGTTAAATGAGTTTGGCCCCACCTGGTGACTTTTTCCCCCACAGCCGTTAAGCGAATCACTGCTGCTGTTAAGTGAATCATATGGTAGTTAAACAAATCCAGCAAACTTGTCATAAAACACATGCCGGTTACCAAGTGCCCGAATTTTGCTCCTGTGATGGCGGGGGATGCAGCCAATACCTTCCCCGCGGTCACATGCTGGCCGGGGAATTCTGGGAGTTTTAAGTCCACGAGCCTGAACTGTTTCCAAACGGGGAGCGCCGTGTCCTAGCCGATCGGGACTTACTTCCTGTGGAACGCGTGTTTGCACGGACAAATTCCCAGTTCATCTTTGGGTCTGAATTCTTCTAAACAAACCGCACAGATCTGAAAAAGAAGCAGAAGAAAAGTTTTTTGTTTTAAAAAAGGCATCGTTTTATCAGCTAGGCAGTTAGATCCAGAATATCCTGCATGTGCAGAAATAGATGTGGGTGTTCTCACCCAGCTCCCCAAACACGACAAACCCTCTGAAGTGAACTCAAAAGATTCCTTTATTGCCCTGGCAAAAGGTTCGTCTCCCACCTCAGGCTCACAAGTCTGTCCGGCAGGGAGATGAATAGTTGCCTGCCACCCCTGTTCATCTCCGCCCCCCACTGCCTTTGATCCCCAGAGCTCGGGTGGGGCCTCACTAGCAGCAGTGGCTCTTCCACCCCAAGGACCGGCCCATAGATTTCCACGGCTCTCCTCTCCTCTGCCTTCTGTGCATCTATGCGTCAGGCACCGGACCCGGCTGTTCCTCCTCTTCCTCATCAGCCACCTCCAGACCTGGGGGCTGTGGACTCTCCATCTGAGGGCTGACAGATGGCCCAGGCTCCATATATATATATATATATCCATCCTTCCTTCCTTCCTTCCTTCCTTCCTTCCTTCCTTCCTTCCTTCCTTCCTTCCTTCCTTCCTTCCCCTTGCTCTTCTTTTCTCTGAGCTTCCTTCTCTTCCCTTTCTCGTTCCTCCCTTCCTCTTAATTCCTTCCCCTTGCTCTTTTCTCTGACCTTCGCTTCTTCTGACACTTCTTCCTCTTCCTTCCCCTTCCTCTTCCTTTTCTTCCTTTCTTCCTTCCTTCCTTCCTTCCTTCCTTCCTTCCTTCCTTCCTTCCTTCCCCTTCCTCCCTCTCCTTCCCTCCTTCCTTCTTATAATATATTCCATATCTTCCTTCCTATTCTCCTCTCTCTCTCCTTCCTCCTTCCTTCCTTCCTTCCTTCCTTCCTTCCTTCCTCCCTCCCTCCCTCCCTCCCTCCCTCCCTTCCCCTCCCTCCCTGTTTAGTTTTTTTAAACCAATCTTGTCTTTTTTTCTGATTTTACAGAGTCTGCAAGGGAATGTCAAAAGCACAGAAATGGGACAAGGAGGGATTGGGGGATGTTAATAAAACAGCCAAAAGGAATTTTCTGGAAAATCAATAAATAATTCCAACGGTTGTCTCGGAGGGAAATGCTCCCTGCGTCTATAAAAAGGCAAAATCTCTTTTTTCTTTTCCTGCACAATGAAAACACCTACCGTGCATAACATGACTTTGATCGAAAAGCTGGACAAAACCCATTAAAATTACCTTTTAGTCAGTAGGGAAAACACAACAGGGTTTCTCCCAACTTCTGAGGAAGAATGAGTCATTGTTTTTGGTTTTGGTTTTTAAACTTGCTGGGAATTTTCTCTGATTCTTATTCCTACTTTTGAAAGGGTTTCTGGGTATTGCTACGGATTTGGGAGTAAAAATGGAAAACCAGCCTGTAGTTGAACTCAACAACATAAAACACTCCTGGAGGTTGTTTTGGCCAGAACCTGGTCTAGTCATTGTTATCTTGGGACAATGTTTTTTCTTTTTTCCACCTTCCCAATCTTAGTTCCAACTCTGCATTTCCCTGATGGGTTTCCTGCCTGAGAACGCCCCAGATCAAACCCTGCCTGCCCTTTCCCAGGTGAGCCAAGGTCAGCTGGGTGGCGACATCACCCCATGCGCTAGGATTAAAGTCTCTCCTTCCATGGAGACCCATTAGGAGGGAGTTCGCTGGATGCGTCCAGCTGGTTCTGGGGGAGTAATTCTGCTTTGTTTTGCTCTGGGGAATGAGATGGTTGGTTTCTACATTTGATAAGACAGGTAGACAGACACGATCAGCAGACAGGTAGATTAGAGAGACGAAGAGGTGAGAGAAAGAGTAGATGATAGATAGATAGATAGATGGATGATAGATAGATAGATAGATAGATAGATAGATAGATAGATAGATAGATAGATAGATAGATGATAGGTAGATAGATAGATAGATAAATGGATAATAGATGGATGATAAAAATAGATATAGATGATATAGATGGATGGATGACAGATAGATGATAGATAGAAGATAGATAAATAGTAGATAGATAGTAGATAGATAAATTGATAAATTGTAGATTGATAGATAGAAGAGATAAATAGTAGGTGGATGATAGTAGATAAATAGTAGATAAATGGATAAATAGCAAAGATAGATGATAGATGATAAATGGATGATAAAAAGTAGATACAGATAGATGATAATAGATAGAAGATAGATAAGTAGATAGATAGGTGGATGATAGATAGTAGATAAATAGTAGATAAATAGATGATAGATGATAAATAATAGTTAAATGGATGGATAAGTACATATAGATGATAAATAGTAGGTAGATGGATGGATGGATGGATGGATGGATGGATGGATAGATAGATAGATAGATAGATAGATAGATAGATAGATAATAGATAGATAGATAGATAGATAGATAGATAGATAGATAGATAGATAGATAGATAGATAGATAGATAGATAGATAGATAGATAGATAGATAGATAGATAGATAGATAGATAGATAGATAGATAGATAGATAGATATAGTAGATATAGATGATAGACAGACAGACATGAACTCCAAAAGCAGTCTGCTACCCAGGCTAAATTACAATGAAGATCTAGACGTGACAATGGAGGTGGAGCTTGACTTATAACAAAATAGAACATAGAATAACAGGGTTGGAAGGGACCTTGGAGGTCTTCTAGACCAACCTCAGGCTCAGCCTGGAAACCTTATACCATTTCAGATAAATGGCTGTCCAATTTCTTCTTAAAAACCTCCAGTGATGGAGCACCCAGAATTTATGGAGGCAAACTGTTCCACTAGTTAATTGCGGAGATAAATTCCTCCTTAGTCCCAGGTTGCTTCTCTCCTTGATTAGTTTCCATCCGTTGCTTCTTGTCCTGCCTTCAGGAGCTTTAGAGGATAGCTTGACTCCCTCTTCTTTTGGGGCAGCCCCTGAGAGATTGAAAGACATACTATCGTGTTCACCCCTAGGCCTTCTTGTTAGACATATCTATTTCCCTCAATCGCTCATTGTATGTATGGTTTAGCCTGAGATGCTGAGAACTTAATCAATGGCAGTTTAAGCAACTGAGAGACCAGCTTACCTCGTGCAAATTGAGTTCTTTGACTTTTTCCTTTAGGATCACCTGAAAATAAAGAATAATACGTTGGTAGAAGAATGCTATCAATGCAAAGCAAGCAAAAAACCAAAATACAAGCAAAAGCATTTTCTGAAGTCTTTAGAATGAATGAATAAATGAATGAATGAATGAATGAACTTTCCTCAACCAGGAAGTCTACCTTATACATCAACTCCCAGAATTCTCAGCAACGGTCATCATGTTGGGCTCGGGAATTCTGGGAAGTTGAAATCCAGAGGTGACTAATGGAAGGAAGTTTGTAAGATGTTTGTAAGCTTCCTCACTGAGGACTCCTTGGTGGTTCTGCTTATAGGACAAATGCAGAGTCATCCAATGGCTCACTTTAAAATGGCCCAGTCCTTGCTGGAAAGAGACGAATTCCTAGAAGCCTAGGGCTGAAAGGGACCCTTGGAGGCCTTCTAGTCCAACCTTGTGCCCAAAGGAGGAGTTTTTATACCGTCTCAAGACAATCTGGGAGTTGGACTCCCAGATTGGTTTTCGCCGTGTTAACAGCCATTGCTGCTTCTCCTGTTTCAGGGGCTTTGGATGATAGCTTGACTCCCTCTTCTTTGGGGCAGCCCCTGAGAGATTGGAAGTCTGCTATCCTGCCTCCCCTGGTCCTTCTCTTCGTCAAACTAGACATACGTAGCTCACTCAACCCTTCTTTATAGGTTTTAGCCTCCAGTTCCCCTAATCATCTTCGTTGCTCTTCTCTGCTCTCTTTTTAGAGTCTCAACAACATTTTTTTTTTTTAATATTGTGGCATCCAGAACTCGATGCGATATTCCAAGTGTGGTCTTATTAAGGCAATAGAACAGGGGTCCCCCAAACTTGGCCACTTTTAAGACGTGGGGACTTCAACTCCCAGAATCCTCTGCTGGCTGGAGAATTCTGGGAGTTGAAATCCACACGTGTTAAAAGTGGCCAAGTTTTGGGACCCCCCTGCATTAGAGCATAACTGATGCAAATAATGAGAATTTACTCTCCATTTGCCTGGATAAGGGAAAGTTAAACCGGGCTCACCTGTTTGTAGGCGTAAAGTTCTTTGTGAGCTTGATGTCTTAATCTGGAAAGCAAAAAGAAATATACATACATATATATGTAAAAGGAGACACACACACACAGAGAGAGACAAGCCAACACACACAAAATACAGGTATTCGCCCTCCGTTCTCCCCCTCCCTGGTCTCTGCAAACCCTCCTCCCTTCTGGCACTGATGACGTTACCTAGTTGGGTCAGGAAACGCCTGCAAGAGAACAGCCCAAGTCAGAGAGCACCAATGTCCCCACTACCCGTTCTTGTCCTCCTCTTCTTCCTCTCTGCAAACCCTAACCCCACCCCCTTCTAGAGCCGATGACGTTACCTAGTTGGGTCATGAAACGTTTGCAAGGAAACAACTTCAGCTCAGAGAGCACCAAGGACCCCACAGTCATTATTTTCCTCCTTCTCCTCCTCCTGCTTTCCCCCTCCTCCTCTCCTCTCCTCTCCTCTCTCCTTCTCCTCCCCTTCCTCTCCACAAACATCACTCCCTTGTGGAGCTGATGATGTTACTTAGTTGGATCATGAGACGTCTGCAAAAAACAACTTCAGCTCAGAGAGCACCAAGGACCCCATGGTCCTCCTCCTCCTCCTCTTTCCCCTCCTCTCTCCTTCCCCTCCTCCTCCTCCCTTCCTCTCCACAAACATCACTCCCTTGTGGAGCTGATGATGTTACTTAGTTGGGTCATGAGACGTCTGCAAGGAAACAACTTCAGCTCAGAGAGCACCAAGGACCCCATGGTCCTCCTCCTCCTCCTCTCTCCTCTCCTCTCTCCTTCTCCTCCCCTTCCTCTCCACAAACATCACTCCCTTGTGGAGCTGATGATGTTACTTAGTTGGGTCATGAGACGTCTGCAAGGAAACAACCTCCTAACTTTCTTATGTCAGGTGACAGGGCGGCCAAGTGAAATACCAAACATTCCTGGCGCTCAAAATGTACGCGTTCTTCCCGAGAGAGAAAAATATAATGCCGTCAAAGAGCTGGTGAGGAATTGAGAAGGGTGCCTTCAAAAGACAGGGCGCCATTTTTTGCACACAGACCTATCCACGAAGCTCGGGTGTTCGGTGTAAATGGAAGTTATAGCTCTGGTTTCCTCCCCCCGCCTTCCGTGAATTAAAAATGCAGACGCGTGCGCACGCCACCCCAAAACCAACTCCCTGGGACAAAGGGCCACGCCTGGCACATCAAAACCTTCTCTACACCTGGTGCGACGTCGTCTTGACATGATCTTGGAGAACAATAAAGGAAGATTCCCACTAAGTAATCCGGTGAGTCACCCGGCTTTGAAAACACAAAGGAGGAGGATAAAAGGAAAAAGCGTCAGCGTGACTGAAAGATGCAAAACGGAGCCGAGGGAATAACAAGCATAATGGGCTTCGGAGTACCACAGACGTACGAAGTGGTTGGAGATCGTAGGTTGAGATAGGAGGGAAAGAGCACTGTCTGCTCTAAATGACATTTTGTAAAGAAAGCCTCTGTGCCGGTTTTGTTTCAGACCCTAACGCAGAATTCAGTGGTGTCTTTTTTTATTTTAAAGCAGAACATGCTGTTTTGGGCACGGATCTTGTGAGGAAAGAACCCCAACTCTTATATGAATAGACAAAGAGGCTCATGCAAAGAGGGACCAGGTTGCAAGTTATGGGGGCACAAGGCCACTTGCCACAGAACAGGCCAAGCTGAGCATCTCGGTTGGACCTGAGAGGATTAATTCAGAGTTTCCTTTTGAAAGATTCCCGCTGACCACCTGCTCCTCGATCTTGTGAGCTGCAACACGGAGGGTCGAGCCTGAAACTTGGGGATTGGGCCCTTCCAAATTCTAGGTTTGAACCCCATGAACAAAACCCAACCTCCTTCCTTCTCTTTTTCCATCTCATCGCCATCACTTCCTCATTTTTTATCTCCTTCATTTCCGTCTCCTTCTGCATCACCTTCAGCTGCTCCTCCACCTCGTCTCCATCCTTGTCTCCTGCATTTCCATCTCATCTCCGTTTCCTTCTCCATCACCATCTCATCTTGTCCTTCTCATCTCCATCTCTATCTTCATCTCTATCAGCTTCTCCATTTCATCTCCTTCTCCATCTCATCTTCATCATCTCCATCTCCTTCATCTCCATCACCCACATCTTCTCCTTCTCCATCTGTATCTCCATCTCCTTCATCTTCATTTCCTTCTCCATCACCATCTCATCTTGTCCTTCTCATCTTCATCTCTATCAGCTTCTCCATTTCATCTCCTTCTCCATCTGTATCTCCATCTCCTTCATCTTCATTTCCTTCTCCATCTCATCTCCATCACCATCTCATCTTCTCCTTCTCCTTCTCCATCTCCATCTCCTTCTCCATCACATTTCATCTCCATCATCTCCTTCTCCTTCATCTCCATTTCATCTTCATCACCATCTCCATCTCATCTTCTCCTTCTCCATCTCATCTCCGCCTCTATCTCCATCTCTATCAGCTTCTGCATCTCATCTCCTTCATCTCCACCTTGTTCACCATCTCCTTCATCTCTGTCTCATCTTCTCCATCTTCTTCTCTATCTCTATCTCCGTCTGATCTCCATCTCATCTCCTTCTTCCACCTCCTTTTCAATCTCCATTTTCTTCTCCATCTCTTTTCCTCCATCTCACCTCCATCACCTTCTCTTTTTCTCCCCTCTTCTGCTTCAACACTGCTCCCATCAACTTCAAGAAGTTTCCAAAACCCTACGGTAGCGAAGACTAAAACATCCAACCCGCCCCCCAAGACCAACAACCATCATCTCACCTACACATCCTACAACCTTCAGTGAGAACAATCCACCCATGGAACAGAAGTTGCCCTCAGAAGTTGTGGGAGCTTCATCACTTGAGACTTTCAAGAAGAGATTGGACCCCCATCTGTCAGAAATGGTGTAGGGTCTCCCGCTTGGGCGGGGGGTTGGACTAGATGACCTACAAGAGTCATCCAACTCTGATTATCTGTTATCCGAGAACAGTTTCATGCTTCGCTTCCTCCTTGCATGCTTTCCAAAGTTCTAACGGAGAAAGCCCATCCTTATCTCCAAACTGGCCCCAAAGAGAGGAGTCCAGGGGCCTGTGGAGCTGACATCCATTTGGGGAAGGATTCAAGTTTTCTCTCTTGGGTTTCCCAGAACGAGCAGGGCCCACGATGTCAGTCACCCAAGTCCCAAGCCATTAGCCTCCCGCACACCCTCTGGGTTAGGATGCCATGAAATTTTGCGTTATTTTTCTGTTCTACCTGCTAAGCCAGAGGTCTCCAAACTTGGCCGCTTGAAGACTTGTGGGCTTCCGGGAGTTGAAATCCACAAGTCTTCAAAGTGGCCAAGTTTGGGGACCCCTGTGCTAAGTGAACACACATTTCCTTTGTGCTTCCTCATCGGTTCCACCGGGGAGGAGCTGGCTTTGGCTTAACCTTGGTTCCCTGTTGTGCAACTGTACACTCAGCGAGCACAATTTACTGAACTGACTCTGAAGCAAGGAAGGAAGGCTACTGATCTATGCTGCAAACACTTGCTTCATCCCCTCGGCTTCAAAACACCAGAACGTGGGACTTGGCAAACCAGAGGCAAAGGTAGAAGTGATGTGAACATTTTTCCAGAGGAAGAGTTTGACCCCTGCTAAAATCCTGCCCCCACTCCCCCCAAATCACCCATTTGCACTTCCTCATGAGACAAAGCTTGGATTAATCCAAAACTAACAGGGCAATTTTTCCCCAAAGTGATGATCCAGGTGCTCCCGAGCAGGTGGGATTGGATTTGGATTAAACCTAAGAGTAATTTGCAATTTTGAAATTAGACCCAAGACTAACTTTGCAATTCGACCTAGGTTCTAGGATGAAACCGAAGAATAACTTGGCAATTTTGCAATAAAGCTCAAGATTAATTTTACAATTTTGCAACTGGAGCTAAAACTAACCTTGCAATTAACAAAATAATAGAGTTGGAAGAGACCTTGTAGGTCATCTAGTCCAACCCCCTGCCCAAGCAGGAGACCCTACACCATTTCTGACAGATTGCAGTCCAGTCTCTTCTTGAAAGTCTCAAGTGATGGCGCTCCCAACAATTTCTGAAGGAAACTTCTGTTTAATTTGGTTCATTGTTCTGTAAGAACATTCCTCCTTATTGGTTGAATCTCTCCTTGGTCAGTTTCCATCCATTATTCCTTGTCTGACCTTCAGGTGCCTTGGAGAATAGCTTGACCCCCTTCCTCCTCCCTGTGGCAGCCCCTCAAATATTGGAAGGCTGCTTTCCTGTCTCTCCTGGTCCTTCTCTTCACTAGACCAGCCAAGCCCAGTTCCTGTAACTGTTCTTTGTATGTTTTAGCCTCCAGTCCCCTAATCATCCTGGTTGCTCTTCTCTGCACTTTTTCTACAGTCGCAACATCTTTTGTTATAGTGTGGGGACCAAATTAGACCCAGGTTTTAGATTAGACCCAAGACTAACTTTGCAATTTCGCATTTAGACCCAAGACTAACTTTGCAATTAAACCCAGGTTTTGGGTTAAATCCAAGACCCACTGCCAGTTTTCAAGATTAACTTTGCAAACAGACCCAAGATCTAGGATTAAACCGAAGGATAACTTGGCCATTTTGCAATGAAACTCAAGATTAACTTTACAATTTTGCAATTAAGACCTAAAACTATCCTTGCAATGAGACCCAGAATTAAACCCAAGACTAACTACGCAATTTTGCAATGAGACCCCAGACTAACTTCGCAATGAAACCCAGGTTTTGGGTTAGATCAAAGACCAACGGCCATTTTTCTCCAAGTGGCCAAAGGTCCTGAACAAGTTGGAGACAAGCTATGAGGACTTGCCAACTCAAGAATTTTGAACAAGTGCTCACTCATCCTCAAGAATGTGAAGGCGGAAGACAAGTAGCTGAGCCAAACATTCGAACATTCCTGAACTCAAGTAAGCCTCCTTAACAAATTTGTTTAAACGTTGGAAGAGGGCCGGCTCATGACTTAAGCTTAAATCAGCATTTGCCGTTTTTTAAACAGGAAGTAATGACAACTAGTCCTCGACTTACAACAGTTCATTTAGTGAGCATTCAAAGTTACAACAGCAGTGGGGGACAAAAGTGACTTCTTGATGGGTTTTTTTTTCACACAACGGTGGCATCAAAATTTGGATGCTTAACGACTGTCTCATATTTATGAGGGTTGCAGTGTTCTGGGTGAGGATTCCAGCGAATCATGATTCTGGAGCCAAATTTCAAAAACTTCCAAGGATTCATTAGAGGCGACATCCTGGCCCTGCCCCGGATGAAGCCAACTCTGGCCTACGTCATTTATAGTCCCGTTTCCCCCCTCCCTCCCCCCTGGGTATGTCATCAATCAGATTCTCCAATTGAGCACGTTCACGGGCTGGGTGTTATCAATCACGTTCTCCAATTAAATATATTTGCGGGCAAAATCTCTGGTAGTTTAGTTACAATCTTTTAAAGCTAAAGAGTTGGAATGTACTTTTGGGCAAAATCTCTGGTATTTTAGTTACAATCTTTTAAAGAGAAAGAGTTGGAATGTACTTTTGCTTTGCTGCACTCCTCTTCCAAATCTCCTTCCTTCCCCCCTTTTTTCTTTATGGCAACTACTAAAACAGGCATAGGAATGTTTGATGAGGTGACACTGGGATGGTGTGGTCTCCTTTTGCGACGTAGGTGACTTATGACCATTTTTCACTCTTACAACTGTTGCAGCCTTCCCAGGGTCACGTGATTGGCTCATATTTATGATGGTTGTTAGTGTCCCCGGGGTCACGCAGTCCCCTTTGGCGACCCTTCTGATGAGGAAAATCAATTGGGAAAGCTGGATTCACTTAACAACCGAGTGCCTCATTTAACAACTGCAGGGATTCACTTGACAAATGTGGCAAAGAAAGTCGTAATTGGGAGCAAAACTCATTTAAGAATTTTTTTTCCACTCGGCAGCACATAAAGTTTGGCCTCAACTGTGGTCGTAAGTCGAGGACTACCTTGTACATTCTTAAAATCTTTAAACTTTCTTAACTTTAAACCTTGAAGTCTTTAAACTTCCTTAACTGTCTTTGAATAAACTACATTTTTCCCCCCACACAAAAAGGAAAGGGGCCTTTTGTTTCTTACCTTATCAAATAGCAGCAGAAAAGCAAACTGAGGATGAAGACAAAAATCGCCGTGCCAAAGACCACGATGTATATGTTGAGAGGCAGGTTTTGGAATCCAATGTTTGGCATCCTGAAACTATAATGCTGGAAATCTGAGCTCATGGATGGTCTGCAGAGAAACCACAAAACAAACAGGAAAAACCACTTGGTGAGAGAATTCAAAACTCCTGGAGTAGGAGGTTTACACCCCATCGTTCAATGCAGCTCCATTGTTCTTAAAACGAAAAAAAAAAAAAGAGGATATAGTTACTCCTCGACATATGACTGTTGGTTTAGTGACCTTTCGAAGTTGCAACAACACTGGAAAAAAAAATGGAATTAGGACTGTTTCTCACCCTTATGACCAGGGGTGGGATTCTACCGGTTCGGACTGGTTCTATAGAACTGGTTGTTACAATTCTGTGCAGTTCGGACAATTGGCAAATCGCGACACTGGCTGGCCCCTCCCCCCCACCCAGTCAGTCCTTATCTCACATGCATGCCATTCAACTTGCCTGTGTTGTGCCTTTGCGTAATTTTTGGTACGTTGCTATTTTTCCTCCCCACCCCGACCCATCAGCTGTTCCGACCATCAGCTGTTCTGACTATCAGCTGTTCCGACCATCAGCTGTTCTGACTATCAGCTGTGCCCTGAGATTTGGATGAGCTAGAAAGCAGGAAATCGTCAGTTTCTTGCTTTCTAGCTAGTCTAAATCACTGTTGTACTGCTTCGCCTTCGCCCGGGAGGCTTCCCTGAGGCCCCAATACGGGGTGGTATTCATGGGGTTGGGCGGGGAGAAGTGGCCCGAGAGCAGAGCTGAACCTTCCTTAGGACTGAATGCAGACTCAGGTAGCAGATTGCAGAAAGATAGATCTCTGAGTGAATCTGTGATTCTGCGAGCACCTCAATCTGCCAGCCTGCTTTGCCTGATTTTGGATAAACGTTGATCTTTTTAAAGTAAAACAATTCAATATTTACATACATGGTGTATTGTGAGTTAATTGTGTGAGTTTGCCTGCAAGCAAATTTTGTGTGACAAGACTCAGGCAGCAGATTGCGGAAAGATAGATCTGTGAGTTGACTCTATGATTCTGTGAGCTACTCAATCTGCCTGACTGCTTTGCCTGATTTTGGGTTAAAAGTTGCTCTTTTTTTAAAATAAAAGATTCAATATTTACATAAATGTTTACAATATTTACATACAAGCCGTGCCCAGCCAGTCGCGTGACCATCAAGCCACGCCCACAAATTAGGCCACGCCCACAGAACTGGTTGTTAAGAGATTCGAATCCCACCCCTGCTTAAGAACCGTTGCCGCATCCCCACAATCACGTGATCAAAATTCAAACGCTTGGCAACTGGCATGTACTTAGGTCGGGTGCCATGTCCCAAGATCACGCGGTCCCCCTTTTTTCTGCGACCTTCGGACAATGGAGAACCCGGATTGAATTCGCAACCACGTCACTCACCCAACAACTGCAAGGATTCTCTTAACCACCGTGGCCAGAAAGGTCGTGAAATGGGGGCCAGAGTTCACTTAACAACGGCCTCGCTAAGCAAGGGAAATGTCGGGGGCTCGGTTTGGACGTAAGTCGGGGACCGCCCGTGCAAGACTGAAAATGGGAGTGGACCCAGAAGCACCGCAAAAAGGTCGGTGGGAAACGAGCAGAGGGAGGCTGTTGGCACAGCAGGTCAATACAACCACAAAACAGCCACAAGGAAAAACCGGGAGAAAAAGGGTTGGTTCTGAGCTACGTCTTAACTAGAGGACTAGGAACGGGCACACCAAGATAAGGAACAGAAATCCAAATTGTGTTGGATTGTGGCAGGGCAAAAAAAGATACACACACACACACACAGGTTAGGTGATACAAAACCAGGTGCGTGGCAGAAATCGATTGTTGACATAGCCTCTCTCACGCCTCGTTCTTCTTATCTTTTTAAGAGTTTTAAAATTAGAATTTATGGTCATATATAGAATAGAGGGGGAAGGAGGGGGGTGGAGAAAGGATTTCAGGGTAAAAACAGAAAGAGGAAAAGAAATAACTTCTGTTTTGTTTGGTTTTTTTTTTGCTGCGGTGAGGTACAAAATTACAGTGATGGCTTTGACATTTTGCGCTTTTAATACAGAACAGCTATTTTTGTAACAGGAGTTATTATTTTGGTTTTATTTTGAGTTTATGGTAGCCTAAAATGGAAAGGAAGGCAAGGAAGAAGAGACGGAGGAAAGGAAAAGAAGAAAAAGAGACGGGAGGAAGGGAAGGGAGAGAAGGGAGAGAAGGGAGGGTAAGAGAGGCGAGGGGAGGGAAAGGAAAGGAAAGAAGGGGAAAAAAGGAAAAGAAAGGGGAGGAGGAAAAGGGGGAGGGGAGGAAAGGAAGGAAAGAAAAGGAAGGAAAGAAGGAAAGGATTTTGATTCGCACACAAGAGAGTTACACACCCTCCACCTTTTTCCCTTTTCTGATAAGATACAAGCCATTCCTACACCCGAAGTTACAGATTCGGCTCGCGGCTATAGTGAGAAATATATTCTCTTTCTACGAAGACTTTACCAGAACGCAAAACGCAAATAAAAGACCAGGAGGAGAAGAGGGAAAAAAAAAGGGTGGGTGGGGGCTTCACCCCCTCCTTCTGGAAAGCCAAGAGGGCCCCGAAAGAGCAAAACACAAAAACCCCCATTTCAAATGCAGCCCAGGACTCCAGAGCCCACACCCAGCAAACCAAACCTGTCCCAGACCCATGGGCTTCCCTGTACTTCCCCAGGCCTCCTCTCTTTCGCCCCCCACCCCTCATATGAATCACAAAACAGAGAAGGGGTGGGCAAATATAGCCCCCCCCCCAAAGTGGGGGCCTGAGCCTGGGATTCTGGGGGTTGAAGCCCAGAGTTTCCCTCAGCTGCCACTCCGTAAGTTGCCCAGGTAGGGAAGGACGAATCTCTCCAGGCTCACTCTGCAGGCAGCCCCCCCACCACCCCAAAAAACATGGGAATCTGGAGGCAGCCGGCGTCCCTCGAACCCAGCACAGCCCACCTCCTTGAGTGGCAGCCTTTGGCAAGCTGTCCTTTTAGTCACGCAACCTCCCTTTGCGGACATGCTGGCCAGCGGGCTCCGAAGAGCAGTAAAGGGCACACTCACATGTTGTGTGGCATGGTCCTCCTGAATTTCCCCTCCTGGCAATTTTGGGGCAAGGCCAGGACGGCGGCCAAAAAGTTGCTTCTTCTGCCAAGCCCCAGGGGGAAAAAAAAAGTCGATTTTTTCCAGCGAACCCACTGCAAACAGCAGCTGCCAAGATCCCAGTTCTTGTCAGGGGTGGCGGCAAGAACTATAACTTTGCATCTGGTCGGAAAAAAAAAAACACCCTTTGGAGGGGCTGACTTAAATTTGAATTTTGGGACTGGCTCTTCTCCCAGGACGCTACAACCTGACCGACCAGCCAACTTGTCCGTCCTTCTTCTTGAATTAAGATTCCTTCACTTGGTTTCCTTCTGAGAAGCCGCACGAATTCCTGTCTTTGCTAGGCGTGGCCTTTCTTGCTATGTGCCGTTTGCAAGAAGCAGCAGCGGAGGAGGAGGAGGAGGAGGAAGGAGGAGAGGAGATTTCCACAGGGCACGTGAAGCTGCAAGAGGAAATTTCCACACCACCATAAAAATAAAGACTTTTCTTCCCGCCCCTCTTGCAGGCGCTTTCGCCACACAGCTGCTTGGCAGGTTTGGGGGGGGTCTGAATTCCTTAATTCTGAGCAGCCCCCAAGACGGGATAAATTGGGGGTCGGTGTAGAACGGTCCCCTCTGACAGGTCTTTCTCCAATCTCTGCTTTTAAAAACTCCCAGGGTTGGAGCATTTGTCTGTCCTCTGCACCTCTAGGACTGTCCGGTTTGGCTCTCTGCAACCCAACAGGACACAGACACAGACTCCAGAGAGGAATTAGGACTGTGGAAAAAGCAATTACTACCAACCTGCCTTCCATGGAGGAGGACCTGTATATACTGCAGGAGTCCAAAAGAGGGCTGGGAAAAGATCTACAGACCCCTCACATCCCGGACATAAACCGTTTCAACTCCTTCCCTTGAAACGGCGCTATACGGCACTGCACACCAGAAGTAAACACACAAGGGGAGTTTTCCCCTCAACCTCTGCTAAACAACTAACTCCCTCAACACTGTCCAACTATTTACAAAGTCTGCACTACTATTACTGTTAATCTTCTCATCACTCACTTATCGCCCATCCCCTCCCACTTGGGACTGTAGGACTCTAACTTTGTCACTTGTATCCTTACGATTTTTATTGACTGTTTCCTGGTATGATTTGATGGCTTATTGCATCCTATGACTATCATTAAGTGTTGCGCCTGATGATTCTTGACCCTTGATGAATGTCTCTTTTCTTTTATGTACACTGAGAGCATTTGCACCAAAGACAAATTCCTTGTGTGTCCAATCACACTTGGCCAATAAAGAACTCAACTCAACTCAACTCAACTCAACTCAGCTCAACTCAGCTCAACTCAACTCAACTCAACTCAACTCAACTCAGCTCAACTCAACTCAACTCAGCTCAGCTCAGCTCAACTCAACTCAACTCAACTCAACTCAACTCAACTCAATTCAACCTATTTTCCAAAGCTCTGACGTTGATTAACAGAACTGCATTTTAACCAGTGCTCTCTAGCTGCACATATTCAAAATGAAGGAAGGTTGCAGGATTTGGGTTTGGCTAATCGAGAGCCAAGAAAGACCAGGGGGAGATGATAGCAATATTCTCATTTTTGAGGGGCCTCTCCAGAGAAGAGGGGGCTCAAATTATTCTCCAAAGCCCCTGAAGGCAGGACAAGAAGCAACGGATGGAAGTTAACGAAGGAGAGATTCAACCTGGAGCTAAGGAGACATTTCAACCAGTGGAAGAGAAGTTGCCTTCGGAAGTGGTGGGAGCTTCATCCCTGGAGGCTTTCAAGAAGAGACTGGACTGCCACCTGTCAGAAATGGTGCAGGGTCTCCCGCTTGGGTGGATGGGGTTGGACTAGATGACCTCCAAGGTCCCTTCCCACTCCGTTAACCTGTATTTCATCTGCAAGGTCTCCAACCTCTCCACCCCAACGTCATGGCTCCCTTGAAGGAAGCAGAAGGGGGGTGCAGTGGTAGGACTGGGATGCAGGACGGGGCTCGGGTGCGCGGAATGCCTTCAAGGATGCCAATGGCTGGGAACTCGCACAACGCCCACCGCTGCCAAGGAACTTCGGGAATGAGGCCCCAGGGGCGTTTCTACCTTGCTGGCATTCCTGATCAAGTCAAATTGGGACACGCCTCTCGTGGCGAAAAAGGGCCTCTCTGCCAGCTGCTGCTCCTTTCTTCTCTAACTGGGAGCAGATCGAGGGGGGGGATTTCCCCCCATGCGGTTCAGAGAGAGAGAGAGAGAGAGAGAGAGAGAGAGAGAGAGAAAACCACAGGACTAAAACAATTCTTCCCCCCAAGAAAAGTAAATTTAAGGCTACAAGAAAGAATGAAGGAGGCTTGCGAGAATGTGAAAGTTACCCACTGCATTAACATGACCCAGAGGAGGGGGAGGAGATTTGGGGGGGGGGTGTTCCTTATACAAAACATGAACGGAACAGAATAACAGTCTGGGAAGGGACCTCAGAGGTCATCTAGTCCAACCCCCCCCCACCCAAGCAGGAGACCCTATACCATTTCTGACAGAGGGCAGTCCAATCTCTTCTTGAAAGCCTCCAGTGATGAAGCTCCTTCTGAAGGCAACTTCTGTTCCATTGGCTGATTGTTCTCCCTGTCGGAAAGTTTCTCCTTATTTCCAGGTTGAATCTCTCCTTGATCAGTTTCCACCCATTATTCCTTGTCTGGCCTTCGGGGGCTTTAGAAAATAGCTTGACCCCCCCTTCCTCCTCCCTGTGGCAGCCCCTCAAATATTGGAAGACTGCTATCCTGTCTCCCCTGGTCCTTTTGTCCATTAAAATCAGATTAAAGTCAGATTAATAGAGTTGGAAGGGACCTTGTAGGTCATCTAGTCCAACCCCCCGCCCTCAAATACTGGAAGACTGCTCTCCTGTCTCCCTTGGTCCTTCTCTTCCCTAGACTTAGCCAGGCCCAGTTCCTGCAACCGTCCATCGTTCATCGTATATTTTAGCCTCCAGTCCCCTAATCATCCCAGTTGCTTTTTTTTTTTGTTACATGGTGGGAGGGGGTTGCTCTTTTATTATACTAGTGGCTTACCCTGTTATTGTTAATGGGAGACTTCTGGGCGCCAGGGTATACGTGTCTTCACACAATAGCTAGAAAACTCTGAAAGCCCATCTCATCCCTCGGACCTTTGAAGAACTCCAAGAAAACCCTAAAGAAAACTTCCAAGAATGAGAGAATCTCACTTGGTTGGCAGCAAATATTTGGGAAAGCGTTTGAATTACACCAGAGAGTAATTACACCGCTGCAGACCAATGAGCTGGAAACTCATGGCAAACAATGAGTATTGGTACCACACGCCTGAATAAAGCCGGCCTCGTTCCAGACATCAGCATTGATTGTTGCCCTGAATAACCACATTTATCAAGTCACTCCTGGTCCTTCTTTTCATTAAACGAGACATAACCAGTTCCTGCAACCGTTCTTATTACGTTTTTAGCCTCCTAATCCTCTTTGTTGCTCTTCTCTGCACAATTTCTGGAGTCTCAACATCATTTTTACGCCGTGGCGACCAAAACTGGATGCAAATATTTCAAGTGTGGCCTTACTAAGGCTTTACAAAATGGTAGTCGTATCTCATGTGATCTTGAGTCTATCTCTGGTAGCGCAATCTAGGATTGCATGTTTTTGGTGGGTGGTGTGTGTGTGTAATTCGGGGGAAGGGTTTTCAGGGGAAAGGTGACAACACCACCACAAAGCGATGTGGTCACTTTTCTAAACTCGACAGGGCTTTAAGCAAAGCGAGAAGTAAACGGAGGAGGTGGTGGGAAAACAAAGGGGGGGAAAAAATAGCTGACAGCATGGCCTAAACTGGCAAATTCCAGGAAACGGGGAAGCAACACAATCACACCCAAACACACCCACAAAGGCATCAGCGTTCGTGTCTACACAGACTTCCTGTCTACAAAAGCAATTGGAGCCACTTGACTCTTCACGGAAGCGCAACCTAAGATATGGCGCAAGCCTTTAAAAACCTTGAAATTTTGTTTTGGTTTTTTTTTTATTGTTTACATTTATTTTTTTTACATTTACAGTAATTCCATCTTTCGTTTCAACAGCGCGTCGACTGGGTGCACATATCTTATGCTAGCAATGATAATTCACGCTTTTCTTACCAATATAGCGATAATAAAAACCTTGTAATTTGTTGTAGGGAGTGTTGGATTCGTGTCACCTGCCCGATTCTTTCCCTCCTGAGGCACGTCTTACTTTTTATTTGCGTATTTCTATCCTGCCTTTACAGGTAGTCCTCAACTTACAACAGTTCATTTCTTTCCCCTCTCCTTTCCGGACGACACAAAAGAAGAAGGAGCGCTAAGAAGAGCAATGCAGAGTTTAGATCAGGGGTGTCCAACCTTGGCCACTTTAAGACTTGTGGACTTCAACTCCCAGAATTCCTCAGCCAGCAAAGCTGGCTGAGGAATTCTGGGAGTTGAAGTCCACAAGTCTTAAAGTGGCCAAGGTTGGACACCCCTGTTTTAGATCTTTCAAAGTTGTGCACGTTTTTCATTCCATTCACTTTTCCACCATTTTTTCAAAACAGTAGGAAATACACACACACACACACACACACACTCTTCCTTGTGTATTAGCACTTTTGCACACGGCTTCAAACTTAGGAGCACTTGGAAGGAGATATTAGGTTTGAATCTGGAGCCAACCCAAATTCCAAGCTCAGCTACTTTTACAGTTGTGAACAAGTGTCAGGTTCGAAACCTAAGAAGAGGCTTAAGGCTGGAAAGAGGAGGAGGAGGAGGAGGAGGAGGAGGAGGAGGAGGAAGGAGGAGGAGGAAGAAGAGAGAGGAAGGAGAAGGAGGAAGAGATAAAGGAGGAGGAGGAAGAGGATGGGAAGGAGGAGGAAGAAGAAAAGAGGAGGAAGAAGAGAAAAAGGAGGAACAGGAAGAAGAGAAAAAGAAGAGGAGGAGGGGAAAGAGGAGGAGAAGAAATAAGGGAGGAAGGAGGAGGAGGAGGAAGAGAAAAAGAAGAAGGGGGAGAAGAGATAAGGGAGGAGGAGGAGGAGGAGGAGGAGGAGGAAGAGAAAAAGGAGGAACAGGAAGAAGAGAAAAAGAAGAGGGGAAAGAGGAGGAGAAGAAATAAGGGAGGAAGGAGGAGGAGGAGGAAGAGGGGAAGGAGGAGGAGGAAGAGAAAAAGAGAAGAAGGGGGGAAGGGAGAAGAGATAAGGGAGGAGGGAGGAGGAGGAGGAGGAGAAAAAGGAGGGGAAGAAGAGGAATTAAGTAAGCATGATTGATGCACAAGACAAGTCTGCCAGCTAACATGGAGGTTTCTCCTTGGGGACAGCCAAAAGTCCAATCACAGGTAATCCTCAACTTACAACAGTTCATTTCGTGACCACCCAAAGTTACGACATCGGAAAAAGCGATTTATGACCATTTTCCACACTTACGACTGTTGCCGCATCCCCGTGATCAAAATTCGGACACTTGGCAAGTGGCTCATATTTATGACCGTTTCCGTGTCCTGAACCCCTTTTGCGACCTTCCCACAAGCAAAGTCAAGGGGGAAACCGGATTCACTTAACGACCGTGCTACTAACTTAACAACGGCAGGGGACCCCTGCAGTTTAGCCCAACACAGCTGGAGAAGATGTGGTCGCATGACCTTGCAGCTGGATTTCTGGCTTATAGGAATGAATGGGCGTCCCTGGGGAGCCAACTTCAGAGATCTGCCTGGCTGCAGTTCTCCCCTGTGGGGCTCAAATCTAAAGCCCCCTCCCCAAATCAACACGGAACTCTCCATTGCTCTATGTGGTCTCCAAAGCTGGCAATTTTCAGACCTGTGGGACTTCAACTCCCAGAATTCCCTAGCCAGCCATGTTTGAACTTCAACGCCCAGAATTCCTCAGCCAGCAACTCCCCGATTTATTATTTATTTGGAAAATTTATATAGCTACTTATTCACTCACGTTGACTAACGAATTCCCCAGGCAGCATGTTTGAACTTCAAACCCCCCCAGCCAACATGCAGACTTCAAATCCCAGAATTCCCAGCCAACATGCAGACTTCAAATCCCAGAATTCCCCAGGCAGCATGTTTGAACTTCAAATCCCAAATTCCCCAGCCAACATGCAGACTTCAAATCCCAGAATTCCCCAGCCAGCACATCTGAACTACAAGTCCCAGAATTCCTCACCCAACATGTGTGGCTTTCAACTCCCAGAATTCCCCAGCCAGAATTGTGGGAGTTGAAGGCCACAGGTGCCGGCCAAAGGATTCTGGGAGCTGAAGTCCAGCCGTCTTGAGGTGGCTTAAGTTGAGGAAGAGTCTTCTCTACCACCAGTTGGACATGAGGCCGCCCAATGATTGCTGTCACTAAAAAGGCGGCTGCTATTTTGGGAGGTATTGACGGGAAAGCAGAGGCCAGACCGTGAGAAGAAACTGCCCTGGTCAGTTGCCTCTTGCAAAGCTGTGCCAATTCTGGACACCCCAGCATTTGGACAGGCGTGAGAAAAGGGGAACCATGAGGGAGAATGAAAGGATTTTGATACGTTTGGCAGATGATGGAGAAGGAGGAGGGTAGGTTTCATGTACAGAGAGAGTCCTTGACTTCCGACTGTAACGGAGCCCAGAATTTCCATTGTGAGTCTGGAGGGTCACAAGTCCAAGTTGAACCTGATTATATGGCTTTTTTTGGTGGAGGTCATTAAGTGAATGCTGCTATCATTAAGTGGACACAGTGGTTGTTAAGCAACTTTGGGCCACCAGGAGACGGGGAGTTCTAGTCCCGCCTTAGACATGAAAGCCAGCTGGGTGACTTTGGGCCAATCACCAGGAGACGGGGAGTTCTAGTCCCGCCTTAGGCATGAAAGCCAGCTGGGTGACTTTGAGCCAATCACCAGGAGACGGGGAGTTCTAGTCCCGCCTTAGGCATGAAAGGCAGCTGGGTGACTTTGAGCCAATCACCAGGAGACGGGAGTTCTAGTCCCGCTTAGACATGAAAGGCAGCTGGGTGACTTTGAGCCAATCCCAGGAGCGGGGAGTTCTAGTCCCGCCTTAGACATGAAAGGCATGGGTGACTTTGGGCCAATCACCAGGAGACGGGAGTTCTAGTCCCGCCTTAGTGAAAGGCAGCTGGGTGACTTTGAGCCAATCACCAGGAGACGGGAGTTCTAGTCCCGCCTTAGGCATGAAAGGCAGCTGGGTGACTTTGAGCCAATCACCAGGAGACGGGGAGTTCTAGTCCCGCCTTAGGCATGAAAGGCAGCTGGGTGACTTTGAGCCAATCACCAGGGAGACGGGAGTTCTAGTCCCGCCTTAGGCATGAAAGGCAGCTGGGTGACTTTGAGCCAATCACCAGGAGATGGGGAGTTCTAGTCCGCCTTAGGCATGAAAGGCAGCTGGGTGACTTTGGCCAATCACCAGGAGACGGGAGTTCTAGTCCCGCCTTAGGCATGAAGGCAGCTGGGTGACTTTGAGCCAATCACCAGGAGACGGGAGTTCTAGTCCCGCCTTAGGCATGAAAGGCAGCTGGGTGACTTTGAGCCAATCACCAGGAGACGGGGAGTTCTAGTCCCGCCTTAGGCATGAAAGGCAGCTGGGTGACTTTGAGGCCAATCACCAGGAGACGGGAGTTCTAGTCCCGCCTTAGGCATGAAAGGCAGCTGGGTGACTTTGAGCCAATCACCAGGAGACGGGGAGTTCTAGTCCCACCTTAGGCATGAAAGGCAGCTGGGTGACTTTGAGCCAATCACCAGGAGACGGGAGTTCTAGTCCCCCTTAGGCATGAAAGGCAGCTGGGTGACTTTGGCCAATCACCAGGAGACGGGGAGTTCTAGTCCCGCCTTAGGCATGAAAGGCAGCTGGGTGACTTTGAGCCAATCACCAGGAGACGGGGAGTTCTAGTCCCGCCTTAGGCATGAAAGGCAGCTGGGTGACTTTGAGCCAATCACCAGGAGACGGGAGTTCTAGTCCCGCCTTAGGCATGAAAGGCAGCTGGGTGACTTTGAGCCAATCACCAGGAGACGGGGAGTTCTAGTCCCGCCTTAGGCATGAAAGGCAGCTGGGTGACTTTGGGCCAATCACCAGGAGACGGGAGTTCTAGTCCCGCCTTAGGCATGAAAGGCAGCTGGGTGACTTTGAGCCAATCACCAGGAGACGGGAGTTCTAGTCCCGCCTTAGGCATGAAAGGCAGCTGGGTGACTTGAGCCAATCACCAGGAGACGGGAGTTCTAGTCCCGCCTTAGGCATGAAAGGCAGCTGGGTGACTTTGAGCCAATCACCAGGAGACGGGGAGTTCTAGTCCCGCCTTAGGCATGAAAGGCAGCTGGGTGACTTTGAGCCCATCACTGGGAGACAGTGAGTTCTAGTCCCGCCTTAGGCATGAAGGAGCTGGGTGACTTTGAGCCAATCACCAGAGGGTGAGTTCTAGTCCCGCCTTAGGCATGAAAGGCAGCTGGGTGACTTTGAGCCAATCACCAGGAGACGGTGAGTTCTAGTCCCGCCTTAGGCATGAAAGGCAGCTGGGTGACTTTGAGCCAATCACCAGGAGACGGGAGTTCTAGTCCCGCCTTAGGCATGAAAGGCAGCTGGGTGACTTTGAGCCAATCACCGGAGTGGGTGACTTTGAGCCATCCCAGCCTTAGGCATGAAAGCCAGCTGGGTGACTTTGGACCAATCACCAGGAGACAGTGAGTTCTAGTCTCGCTTTAAGAATGAAAGCCAGCTGGGTGACTTAATCACCAGGAGGGGTTTGGTCCATCACCAGGAGATGGTGAGTTCTAGTTCAGCCTTAGCCATGAAAGCCAGCTCTTTCCATCCCCCGGGGGGGGGGAGTTCAGCCCAAAAAGCACCTCTTAACCAACCAGAGGTGTTGTAGTTCAGGAAAATTAATTAAAGTTAGGAAAATGATAAAGAGTGAGTGTGGCGCCTTTTCCCATCATTGAGTTATTTGTAAAGATAAGAAAGGCAGAAGGCAAATAAATAAAACAGTCATAAAACAAAACACAGAATTGTCCACCGGTGGGATTAGGCTACTTCATCAAATCCTGTGGTTCCCTTATTGCCCCTTTCAAAGGCTACAAAACCAACTTCCTGCTTTGCTTTTGCAGCTCCTGCCCTGAGCCACGGGGTTGGACTGGATGGCCTCTGAGCTCCCTTCCCATCGCTGATTCTCAGAACAGCTGGGAACGCTAAGCTCCAAAACAGCTTGGAGCAGCTGTCCAAACACAATAAACTTGGGAGAGTTTCATTTTCAGCAGATAAGAAGCCCACAGTTCTTTGTTCCATGCCAGAAAGAAAGAAAAAAAAAAAAGAGAGAGAGAGAGAGAGAGAGAGAGAGAGAGAGAGAAACGCCCTCTGCGTTTTTAAGATTATTCTTCCAACGGTTTTCTAGGCCATTCCCAGAGTTTTGCAACTGGCTATCTCTGCTGTTTGGGGAAGTTTATTAATATCTTTTAAAATCCCGATTAGCGAGGAGCCCAAATATATCTCTGTTGCTGATGCTCTGGATTGAATCCAGAGCAAAAAGAAAGAAAAAGGAGAAGCAAGCGGTGGGGGTTTGGCGAATGGATGGCTGAGCCACGTAGACCCTATTGTGGGAAGGAAGAATTTGGGTGGGTGGGGGAGGCTGGGACTTTGGAGAAGAGGATGAGTTAACACCAGGAGATGCCCCTGTGTGTGTATGTGGGTGTCGTGCACCCCTGTTACTCCTCCTCCTCGCACAGCTGTTGCTCGCGTTGACCAAGTCGGGGGGAAGTTATGCCCACGGGGCCCGCTTAGGAAAATGTAGGTTTGTGGAACTTTGGGAGGCATGCCCTCCACTCTGCACATGCTCTTGTTCACTGCTGGTTTGTAACCCGTTCATAATGAAGGAAAGGGGAAAGGAAAGGGAGGGAGGGAAGGAAAGGAAGAAAAAAAGAAGAAGGAAAGGAAAGAAAGAAAGGAGAGGGAGGAAAGGAAAGAGAAAAGGAAGGGGGAAGGGAAGGAAGAAAAGAGGGAGGGAAGGAAGATAGAAAAGAGATGGAGGAAAGGAAAAGGAGAATAGAAAGGAGGGAAGATAGAAAAGAAAGAGGGAGGAAAGGAAAGGAAAGGAAAGGAAAGGAAAGGAAAGGAAAGGAAAGGAAAGGAAAGGAAAGGAAAGGAAAGGAGGGAAAAAATGAAATGAAATGAAATTCTAATGGGTACATGGATGCAAAATATATTTCCAATTTCCCACAATCCTGAAAATTCCTGCTGCTTTTTCTAGCCAAGAACCTTGCATGACTGCCTCTAGCAGTTGCCAAGCCCAGAGAAATTTGCCAAGGGCTGCTTTCCACTCTTAAGAGTCAAGAATGCAGAGCAAGGCTTACATCAATTAAGCGTCTGACACAATAGACAATCTTCCTTTTTGTAGCATTATGCTGGAAATTTCAAAGTTGAATTCGGGATCCTTTGGCCCCCAAAGCCTTTTTCCGTCTCTAACGGTGGAGCGGAGGAACTGTTGGGCCTGTGAAGCAGTTCCAGGGCCATTAAAAATCCAGTGCACTAAAAGGGCCTCTTCCAGGGACTTTCCTTCTTTTTTTGGCTTCCCGTAAGTTTTTATATTCACCACTTTTCATCTATTTCCCCCTTTAGCAAAAAAACGTTCATTATCAAAGCTTTTATGAGGGAAGAGGGAAAACAGGATGAATTAGGACAGTAGACTTCAACGCCCAGAATTCCCCAGCCAGCATGTTTGAACTTCAACTCCCAGAATTCCTCAGCCAGCCTGTTTGAACTTCAACGCCCAGAATTCCTCAGCCAGCCTGTTTGAACTTCAACGCCCAGAATTCCCCAGCCAGCATGTTTGAACTTCAACTCCCAGAATTCCTCAGCCAGCCTGTTTGAACTTCAACTCCCAGAATTCCTCAGCCAGCCTGTTTGAACTTCAACTCCCAGAATTCTCCAGCCAGCATGTTTGAACTTCAACTCCCAGAATTCCCCAGCCAGCACCTGTAGTTTTCAACTCCCAGAATTTCTCAGTCAGCAACTGTGGCCTTCAACTCCCAGAATTCCCCAGCCAGCATGTGGACTTCAACTCCCAGAATTCCCGTCATTAGGTATGGCTTTTAACTCCCAGAATTCCTCAGCCAGCATGTTTGAACTTCAACTCCCAGAATTCCCCTGTCATTAGGTATGGCTTTTAACTCCCAGAATTCCTCAGCCAGCATGTCTGGCTGGAGAATCCTGGGAGTTGAAGTCCATCCAATGTAAAGTTGTCAACCTCGAGAGAAACACTTGGTTAGGAAACCACTTTTGTAAGCCAAATTCTGAAGAAATACGACACTTGGCAAAAGAGGAACTGTGACCCAGAGAGAAAATTCCACCGCGGCCTGAAATGAATGGAAATTTCCAGCGGATTTTCACCAGAAGTCATTTCCGTGGAAAAAGTTCCAGGGTTTCTCGCAAATGTGTCCCATTCTTTAAGAGGGTGTTAGGAAAACAGGGCCAACTATATAAGGCAGAAGTCTCCAAACTTGGCAACTTTTAAGACAGCAGAGCTGGCTGGAGAATTCTGGGAGTTGAAGTCCACAAGTCTTAAAGTGGCCAAGGTTGGGGACTCCTGGTATAAGGGATTTGCTAGAGGAAATGTCCTTTTCGTTACTTATTGGGAATAATTTCAATTTCTTTCAGATATATATATACATACATACACACACACACACACACATAAGGGATTTGCTAGAAGAAATGTCCTTTTAGTTACTTATTGTGAATAATTTCAATTTCTTTCAGATATATATACACACACACACACACATTTCATTGCATCTCGATTTACCCCCATACATTCTCGTAAAATTTCTAGAGTCTTCCCTACTAGCAAGACTTTCAGGATGCTTTCTGAGAGACCAGGCCATATATAATATACATATATAATATACATATAATGCCTATTCAAAATTGGGGGCGATTTGGGAAGTTTTTCAAAAGTTTCTCTTGTGTGGGGAGGTTGCAGAATGGGAACTCCAGCAAATGGAGAAAGAGAACTGACGGTGGGGTTTGGTAGCGTTTTTCCCAACGGGCCAATTTGATGAAGCCTTTAAGGCAGATGAAAAGTGAATCAAGTTAATGGAGGGGAGGGAAAGGAAGGAGAGAGAGAGAGTGAGGGAGGGAGAGGGGGAGGGAAGAGGGGAAAAAGAGGAAGAGAGGAAGGAAGGAGGGAAAGGGGAAGATCAGGGGAGGAGGAGAGGAGAAGAAAAGAGAAGGGGCGGAAGGGGAAGAGAAGGGGAGAGGAGCGGAGGAAGGAAGGGAAGAGAAGGGGAAGAACAAGAGAAGGGGCAGAAGGGAAAAAGGGAAGGAGGAGACAGAAGGAACGAGAAGGGGAGGAGAGGGGATGAACAAGGGGCAGAGGGGAAGAGAAGGGGAGGGGAGGAAGAAAGGAAGGGAAGGGGAGGAGAAGAGGGGAGAAAGGAAAGGGAGAGGGGAAGGAGGAGAGGGAAGGGACGAGAAGGGGAGGAGAAGGGATGAACAAGGGGCAGAGGGGGAAGAGGAGGGGATGGGAGGAAGAAAGGAAGGGAAGGGGAGGAGAAGAGGGGAGAAAGGAAAGGGGAGAGGGAAGGAGGAGAGGGAAGGGACGAGAAGGGGAGGAGAGGGGATGAACAAGGGGCAGAGGGGGAAGAGAAGGGGAGGGGAGGAGGAAAGGAAGGGAAGAGAAGGGGAGGAGAAGAGGGGAGAAAGGAAAGGGGAGAGGGAAGGAGGAGAGGGAAGGAGAGATGAAGGGGCAGGGGGGAAGCATGAGGGGAGGGGAAGAGGAGGAGGAAGGGAAGAGGGGGAGAGAGGAGGGGAGAAAGGAAAGGAGAGGAGGGAAGACAAGACAAGAGAGTCAAGACGGGAGGGGAGGAGAAGGGAAGAAGAAAAAGAGGAAGAAAGGAGGGGAAGAAAGGAGAGGGGGAGCAGAGGGAAAGAGAAGAGCAGGGTGGAGAGAAAGGAAGGAGAAGAAAAGAGGAAGAAAGGAGGGGAAGAAAGGAAGGGGAGCAGAGGGGAAAGAGAAGAGCAGGGTGGAGAGAAAGGAAGGAGTGGGGAGGAGAGGAGAAGAGGAGAGAAGGGGAAGGGGAGAGAGGAGAGGAGAGGAGCTGCCAAGGGTGTAAGGGTGGCGGCATCCTGTTTCCAAAGCGGAGTGACCCAAGGGCTCAGGAATGCTGGTGGGTGTTATTTAAAGAAGGGGAAAGTTCAGCTCCGGCGGTTGCGATTTCCAGCTCTGCTATTTTTTACCTTGGCCACCGGTCCCTGGCCGGGAAGGAAGGGGGCAGAGGCAAAGCAGCGGCTGAAAGATTCGACTCCGATCCCGGCTCGGTTGATGCCCAGGCCGCTTCAGCCAGCGGGCAAAGCCGAAACGGCACGCAGGCAACCCCGCTAAGGCCTCGAACGCCGGAGCTTATGCGGTTTCTTTTCATTTAGGGAAACAAGTTGATATCGTACGCGCTCGGGACCCGCGCTTCGCTACGAAACTATGTGGTCGGGCTTAGTTTTTGGGGGAAGGAAAATCTGCCTCTGCCTATTCCTCCGGCTAGCGTCCTGTCAGTGCGTGAGAGAGTGGAGGGCTGTTTGGAAACTGAAAGAGTATTTGCTGGGTGAGCAAGAAGGAGACAGCCAGGAGCCTGGGCGTGGCTTAGCTTAACTGTTTTGTACTAAAGCTGCTTGGTGCTGCTCTGAAACTGAAACTCTTCTCCTCTGTTTGTGTTTTGCCTTTGGAAGGGATTTCTTTTTTTTCAGGTGGGGAGAGGGAGTAGAACTCCTTAGCATCAGAGCGTGTTAATAATACTGTAATAATAATAATATAGGAAATGCTCTAAATGCTCTGAGGGTCATTTGGAAAAATCCTTTCTTTGTGAGCCCCTAGAAGCCAAGAGGAACATACGGGCCAAATTTCAAGTTTGTAAGCTTGACGGTTATGGAGATTTTTGTGATGACGCTTTGAGGGGCATTTCACTTTTATACACTGTATATGGAATTAGTAACAGTCAATCGCGGATTGGCTAAGAATCTCCACGATACGCAGATCAGCAAACCCCAAACTCCGTTCTGTCTTCCATAGAACGTGCAATAAGCAAAGTGGGAAGGGATCTTGGAGGTCATCTAGCCCAGCCCCCTGCTCCGAGCAAGGAGACCCTATACCCATTCCAGACAAATGGCTGTCCAATCTCTTCGAATAAAATTAAACACATTTTTATTAAAATATATTTAAAATAATCAAAGGTTGTCGACTGGAGAAAGGGCTATCAGCCTCCTCTTTTCTCCTTCACCTACGTTACACCTAGGAGTAAATCTCTCCTTCCTAACTTCAATCCTGCACCTAGTTGCCAAGCGTCCTTTTTCAGCCTCAGCTTGCTTTGTTGCATCGTTGTGAAAACACGGGAGGGTGTGTGTGTGTTGTTGGTGATTCTGTGTGTTTTGTGTTTGGTTGTTTGCATGTGTGTATTGCCTCCGGCAACAGCCTGAACACAAATCCGAGTGGACGCATACCCAACCAGCCAGGATCAAAACAAACAACCGTTGACATTTGTGGGCCACAAAACCAGCTCTGAATACACACTGACACACACCCCTCCACTCGTACACCACGCACCATTGTCACCGGAGTGTTTGCAAACATTGTGCAGCCCAATGAGTCATTTCCGAAGACGGCTTGCATGCAGGAAATAACCAGGACAAGAAAAAACCCTACGATGCTTTGTGCGTATTGTCACAACGGGTGTTTTTGCACAAAAAGGATATCCAGTGAAGAGTCAAAGATTCGGCTTGATGGCACTTGAGCAGGGGGTTGGACTGGAAGACCTCTAGAGCTCCTTCCAACTCTGTTATGTGTATGTTAGTCAACTCTGTTACGTGTATGTTAGTCTATTCCTGGGATCCTTTCTCTGCCAAAATATCTACGCTGCATTTCAACATCATGTGCTCTTTTCACATGCTTTTTTTTTTTTGGGGGAGAAAGCCTGCTAGAACAATCTGTGGGGGTGGAATTATCAGTTTATAGAGCTGGAAGGGACCCTTGGAGGTCTTCTAGTCCAACCCCTATGCCATTTCAGACAAGTAATTTTTTTTTTCTCTTGAAAACCTCCAGCGATGGAGCAAGCACAACTTCTGGAGGCAGGTCGTTCCACTGGTTAATTCTTCTAAGACAGAGGTCTCCAACCTTGGCCATTTTAAGACTTGTGGACTTCAACTCCCAGAATTCCCCAGCGAGCCCTGCTGGGAGTTGAAGGCCAGAGGTCCTAAAAATCGCCGAGGTTGAACACTTTTGGTTTATACAACTTGGCAGCTTTAAGACTTGAGGACTTCAACTCCCAGAATTCCTCCTCCGGTCATGTTAGCTCAGGGATTCTGGGAGTTGTAGTCCACAAGTCTTAAATGGGGCCAAGTTTGAAGACCTTTGTTCTAAGGTCTTAGACTTTTTTTTTTTTTGTACCATGGAGACCACAACTGGACTCAGTACAAGAAACCCTCAACTTACAACTGTTCAATTTAGCGACAGGTTACAACGGCACTGAAAGGAGTAACTTTACGACGGCTTCCTCACACTTTGTATAACCGTTGCAGCCTGTGAATAAAATTCAAGCTCTTGGCAACTGCCTCATATTTATGACGGTGGCAGGATCCCCAGGGTCACCCAATCCCCTTTTACATGCTTCTGATTCACTTAACAACCGTGTTCCTAACTTTACAATTGCAGGATTCGCTTAATAGATGTGGCAAGGAAGGAGCAACATTTCATTTAACTGTTTTGCTGAGTGACAGAATTGTGGAGCTCAATTGTGGTTGTGAGGGCTTCCTGTTTTCCATGGGGGGTCTTCAACAAAGCGGCGCTATCACTTCCTGAGATTTTGATGCGGTCCCCGTTTCTCAACCGTGGCGACTTTAAGATATGTGGACTTCAGAGCCCAGAATTCTGCTGGCTGCGGAAATCTGGGAGCTGAATGGGGGGATTGTGGGAGCTGAATGGGGAATCTGGGAGCTGAACGGGGGATTCTGGGAGCTGAACGGGGATTCTGGGAGCTGACGGGGAATCTGGGAGCTGAATGAGGAATTCTGGGAGCTGAATGGGGGATTCTGGGAGCTGAACAGGGATTCTGGGAGCTGACGGGGATTCTGGGAGCTGAACGGGGATTCTGGGAGCTGAATGAGGAAATCTGGGAGCTGAATGGGGATTCTGGGAGCTGAATTCTGGGAGCTGAATGAGGAATTCTGGGAGCTGAATGGGGGATTCTGGGAGCTGAATGGGGAATTCTGGGAGCTGAACAGGGGATTCTGGGAGCTGAATGGGGGAATTCTGGGAGCTGAATGAGGAAATCTGGGAGCTGAATGGGGATTCTGGGAGCTGAACGAGGAATTCTGGGAGCTGAACGGGGAATCTGGGAGCTGAATGAGGAATTCTGGGAGCTGAATGGGGGATTCTGGGAGCTGAATGGGGGTTCTGGGAACTGAATGGGGAAATCTGGGAAATGAATGGGGATTCTGGGAACTGAATGGGGAAATCTGGGAGCTGAATGGGGGATTCTGGGATCTGAATAGGGAATAGGGAATTCTGGGAACTGAAGCCTACATATCTTAAAGTTGCCACGGCTGAGAAACACTTACTCTGTTGATGCATCCTGGAAGTCCTTTTTGGCCGCTGCACCGCAGAAGGTGGTGGCCCTTGATAAAAGAAACCCCCCCTCCATGGGCCACAGCGTCTCTGCGTCCTCAAACCGAGATGGAGCTGAGCTTTGATCTTTGAACCTCCTTCAGTCCAAATGACCAATGTCACCGAGGAGGAGGAGGAGGGAGGTCTCCAAGTGACAGATTAGCCAAGAGGTCACCAGCAGGACGAGGAGGCGGCAGAAGATCTGGTTGGACAGTGTTCCCTCCCTCTTTCCCTCCCCTCCCTTCTCCATCGTTTTGGAAAGGGGGAAAATGCTATAAGTAACAGAATAACAGAGTGGCGAGGGTCCTTGGAGGTCATCTAGTCCAGGGGTCTCCAACCGTGGCAACTTTCAGACTTGTGGACTTCAACTCCCAGAATTCCTCAGCCAGCAAAGCTGGCTGAGTTGGGAGTGATCCAAGGTTGAACCCTGGACTAGATGACCTCCAAGGACTAGACCTACCCAATTCCTGCAACTGCTCATCGTATGTTTTAGCCTCCAGCCACGACATCGTCCAGGTGGCTCTTCTCTACCCTCTTTCTAGACTAGAGTCTCAACATCTTTTTTTTTTATCTCATGGCAACCAAAGCTGGGTGCCATATTCCAAGTGTGGCCTTACTAAGGCCTTACAAGGCAGTACTAACGCTTCACAGGACCTTGATTCTATCTTTCTTCCTTCTCTATCCTTCTCTCCCTCTCCTTTTTTCACATTCGGCCTTCCTTCCTTTCCCTTTCTCTCTTTTCTTTCCTTTCTCTCCTTTTTCTCTGCCTCCTCCCTCCCTCTCTCAACTATCTCCTTCCCTCTCTCCAGAAGGGTGGGTCTCTTTCCCTCCCTCCCTCCCTCTCCAACCCCAGCCTCCTCAGCCCTTTTTTTCCTCCAAACCTCTCCCTTACACCTTGTTTCACTTTCCATTTCTTTGTTTTTCTGACAGGTGATGCAAAGGGCATTTTCCCCAGCCGTGTTTTGCTTTCTCTTCTCCACTGCCCGACAAGCCACTCCTCTGCTCACCCGATTTATAATAAATGGCAATTGATACTTATACGGGGAATTGCCCAGGCAGCCTATTACCATCCCATTCCCCACCACCACCATTAGTTGAACCCTCAATTCACCTTCTTTTGATTAGCAGTCCACACAATTGTGTACATCCTCTTCCTTATTTCCACACACCCCCCACCACAAATCCCCCCCCCCCAATCCTGCCTCTCCTTATCAAAGAAACAGGGATTGATTCCACTTGCAAAAATCTGTTGTTGTTTTTTCAGAATGCAAAACTCGCAGACTCCCAAGTGACAAGTTCCTGGATCTCAATTCTCGAGAAATCACATTTCCAGCTATTTCTGCCGCAGATAGTTCTGCAGAAACTCCAACTCTGGGCTCCAGGGTGCTCTCGGAGGTCAGGGGTTTCCTTCCAGACGTTTCATTACCAAACTAGGCGACGTCATCACCCCCAGATTAATTTTCACCCGTCCACTCTGGAGTGGGTGGGATCTTAATTAGGGCTTATTTTGGGGGAGTAAGGCTTATATTGGGTGCGCGTGTAAAAATCAAGCTAGGATTTACTTTCAGGGTAGGTCGTATTTTCGGAGAAACCGGGTCCATGCAGTTATTTCATTTAGGTTCTTATATGGATTTTAAAGAACGTGTTTTCTCTTTTTAATGCAAAGTGTTCTGGGCTTGGAAAACAAAAAACAACCTTGCCATAAAATCATAGTTAACAGCACTATGTTTTTATACTTATATGGATTTTAAAGAACGTGTTTTCTCTTTTTAATGCAAAGTGTTCTGGACTTGGAAAACAAAAAAACAACCTGGCCATAAAATCCTAGTTAACAGCACCTGGAAATCCCCCTGTATATGATACTTCATGTGTAATGCAACCAGTGGAGGAGTCATTCATCACGGTGTTGAAGGAATTAGAAGGGAGGCATTTACATCTAACTGATGTGCCAAGGTGCATTTCTGTGTATTTTCCATAGCTCTGATTGGCGGTTTGAGGGGTGTGGAGCAAACGGATCTCTTTAATTTGCTGGCTGCAGGTCCACAAATCAGTATCAAATTGATAACAGAAGAGATTTCCCCCTTTGCCTGCAAGTAAAATGGGTTTCTCTTCCCCCTCTGAGCTAGGAGGCGAAGAAACTCAAACCTGGCTTGTTAAAATTAAACCGACGGAGTAATATTTGACTCGAGTTTTGGCTCCTGGTTGAATTGACACCCGGAGTCCCTGCGGGAGCTATTTTTGCAGCTTTTTGCTGTGTTTCGTGTAACTGGAACCTCGCATGCCTCCAAATGGAATGATATCGCCCCCTCCCCCACGGGAGCCATTGAAGGGCAAGAGAGATTCCTCTCGAAAGGTCGGGGTGGCAGAGGGAAACCGAGTCAGGTTGTAACCTTAGACTAAGTATCCCTCTGTGGTGCCCCAGCCTTCTGGATGGGCAGGGGTCGGGGTGGGGGCCTTGCAAACAGGCTGGACTGCGGCTCCCTGAATTCTTAGTGGTGATGGAAGCCTTGTGCCAAAGGATATTAACTGGCCAATTCTCCCAAATGTGTATTTCTTTTTTTAAATGAAGGAAGGAAGGAAGGAAAGAAGGGAGGGAGGGAGGAGAGAGGGAGGAAGGAAGAAGAGAGGGAGGAGAGAGGGAGTAAGGGAAGGACAGGAGGGAGGTCAGGAAGAAAAAGAAGGATGGAAGGAGGGAGGGAGGGAAGAAGGAGGGCGGAAAGTGAGGAGATAGGGAGGAAGGGAAGGACAAAAGGAAGGAAGGAGGGAAAGAAGGAGGCAGCGAGAGGAAAGAAAGAAAGAAAGAGGGAGGAGGGAGGGAGGAAGGAAGTGAGGAGATAGGGAGGAAGGGAAGGACGAAAGGAAGGAAGGAGGGAAAGAAGAAGGGAGCGAGGGAGGAAAAAAGAAAGAAAGAAAGAAAGAAAGAAAGAAAGAAAGAAAGAAAGAAAGAAAGAAAGAAAGAAAGAAAGAAAGAGGGAGGGAAGTGAGGAGATAGGGAGGAAGGGAAGGAAGGAGGGAGGGAATGAGGAAGGAAGGAAGGAAGGAAGGAAGACACCAACTGGCCAATTTCCCCAAATCTATCCATCTATCTACCTATCTACTTACCTTTAAATTTATAAATAAAGACACCAACTAGCCAATTCTCCAGAAACTGATCAAAAATCAAGGTCTCCTGGATCGGCTGCAGCCATCTTGCAAGGCAGCCCGAGAAGTTGATAGGATGTCATCGCAACGCTTTGGAAAGGTGCCAGGCGCATGGACGCATGGGCTCCCCCCTGCAAATTTTACCCTTCTGCCTTGGGTGAAGACCCCGTTGTCCAAGGAAATTTGAGGACATCCGAAGACGGCCAACTCATGGAAGTGAAGCAAGATCTAAGATCTGCTCTTGGATACTTGATGCTTCCTATTTATACCTCCTTGGTAAGCCATATTTTGCCCAGCGAAAAAAAAAACCAGAAGGAATTTCAGAACCACCCAGAAAGTTAGCAACGAAGGCACAACCCATCAGGAACAAACGTGGAGAACACCTGATCTTCCTTCACGCCTTGGCTACCATTTGCATTTGCAAAAAAAGGGGACACAAATCCATTTTTGAGCTGCAATTTTATCCTTCTAAAGCAGTGGCCGCCAACCACTGGTGGGCCGTGAGAAAATTTTGGTGGGCCGCAGACAAACCTCACCCGCAGAGCACCCCCCACAAAGCCATTAATCCAGGCTGTGCCGCCCACATGGCCCGCAGGAACCCTCCCCGCCCACTCACTCCTTACCCGGCACACTTGCCTGCTAAATTGCTATTTTCCCTTTTTCCGACCATCATCTGTTCTGCTGTGCCAGGAGATTTAGTTTAGCCAGGAAGCAGAAAATGGTTGGATTTCTTGCTTTCTAGCTAGTCTTTAGATCTTGGGCTCTGCTTTTAAGCACAGCCGAACCTCCCTTAGGACTGAAGGTTCTATTATTCAGTGCAGACTCACGGCAAACAAATTTTATGTGACAGACTGAGCTAGCCGATGGCAGATAGACAGATCATTGAATGGTTCTGTGAGCAACTCAATCTGCCTGCCTGCTTTGCCTGATTTTGGGTAAAAGTTGCTCTTTTTTTAAATAAAAAATGCAATATTTACATACATGGTGTGTTGTGAGTTAATTTTGTGAGTTTGCGTGCTAGCAAATTTGATGAGTTTGCTTGCAAGCAAATTTTATGTGACAGACTGAGCTAGCCGATGGCAGATAGATAAGATCTCTGAATGATTCTGTGATTCTGCGAGCAACTCAATCTGCCTGCCTGCTTTGCCTGATTTGGGGTAAAAGTTGCTCTTTTTTATAAAAAAATTCAATATTTACATAAATATTTATAATATTTACAAACAAGCCATGCCCAGCCAGTCACATGACCACCAAGCCACACCCACAAATTAGACCATGCCCACAGAACCATTTAGTGGTCCCTGGGATCTAAAATTATGAGTTTGGTGGTCCCTGAGGTCCAAAAGGTTGGCAACCCCTCTTCTAAAGTACCCAAGAAACCCTCCATCAAGGAGTTATGGAAACCTTTGAAACGACCTGAAAGCCAGCACAGATCTCAAACCTTCAGATTTCACTTCACATGAAGCATTAGTACCACTTTACAAAGCCTTAGTAAGTCCACACTTGGAGTACAGATTCCAGTTTTGGTCACCACGTTATAAAAAAGATGTGAGACTTTGGAAAAAGTGAAGAGAAAAGTAAAGAAGGTAAGTCAAGGCCTCCAAGGTCCCTCCAAATCCTGTGGTTCTATACTTTTAAAAAATGGTGCAAAAATAAATCATTGAAAGACCCTCAACTATCCATCAATGGAGGCTTATAGAAGATTACAGTAGGGTGATTCGAAGTGGGTGTGGCATTTTTTTTAAGCAAAAGGGAAGGGGGAATGGATTTTATTCTGATGGGCCTTTGGAATGGATAGTGGACATGGGTGCATATATGTCTATGACTGTGGCTTGGATGAGAGAGAAGGATGGTGTTTCAGATCAGTATCTGTATAATTAAAACATTCTCCTCTCTATTCATGAGTTTTTCAACCTTTGGTGTAATAATGAAATTTAGCTACAACAAAGGGCTGGAACTTTATGAAGGTTAAACCCCCCCCGTGTTTTTTTTTTCCCCCCCCTACATTCTCTTTTCTTACGCTTCCATCCAGAGTTTGCCAACCTTTGGATTTAGCTAAATAATGAAAATTATAAGCTACCACAAAGGGTGTGGTACCATCTACCTACCTACCTACCTACCAACCTACCTATCTATGGAGAAAAGGTGGGTTTTAGCAAAATACTGTAATCAGATGAATTGTATTATTACTCGGTTTGCTTCATACATCTTATAAAAAACATTATCCGGAGGAGTTAATGCACAAAAATTGCGATTAAAAAAAATCAAATAAAAATGAGAAGAAGGGCAAATCTATGGAAAACACACAACCTTTAAAGGAGTTTGCAGTTCCTTTAATGGGGAAAATGATATTAAAAAATGATGTTTATAAATAAGTGAACGCCCCAAAGGAGAGTCGTGGTGCTGGAAAGAACAGCCGAAGGATTGCATCTGGATTTCTTTTTTGCTTAGGGAGGTTTTGCACTTTGCGCAAAAGTTAGAAAGCAACGTTTTACATGTCCTGCACATGGACAAGCCATCAAATAACAAATCGTTCCTCCGTACCCAAGTCCAAGGCATCACAGAAAGACAAACGACAGACAGCCTGGCAAATTTCTAGTCCATTCCACCCAATTCAGGAGCTAAGCTGAATTCACAAAACCAGTCACTCATCCAGCTGTCTCGGCTTCAACACAATAGATTGCACGCTGTCAAACACAAACAAACAACACACACACACACACACACACACACACACACGAATCCAGTAGGTCACGAATCCATTGAAAAGGGTGACACGACAATTGCAGAATCAGCCAAGCAACCAGGCCCCCCACATACACAATTCAGTCCTCACTGCACAAAGTTATGCTACATCAGAAGTACGCAAATTCTTCAACACACCAACCCTTTCAAAGAAGTTGCAGATTGTTGACTCGTCTCCAAAATGTTTAGGATACGAAAATAATTTAACCAACGGTTCTCGATTTACCACGCTTCATTTAGTGACCATTTGAAGTTGCAACGGAACTGGGGGGAAAAATGACAATTTTTCACACGCTTATGACAGTGGCAGCATTCCCCGTGGTCACATGATCAAAATTTCAGGTGCTCGGCGACTGGTTCGTACTTATGACCATCTGCTGTGTCACGGGATCCCCTTTTGTGACCTTCTTCGGACAAAGCAACGAGGAAGCCAGATTCGCTTAACAACTGGGCTAAACTGAACAACTGCAGGGATTATACGCTTAACAACGGGGCAAGGAAGGTCATAAAATGGGGCAAAACTCACTCCACGGAGGTCTCACTTTGACCACAGAAATGGAGGGTCCCTAGAGGTCGTTAAGTCGAGGACTACCTGTACAGTATCAACTGAAAGGAGCTTTTTCGCTTTTCAAAACTGCTTATTTGCCAGCAAAATTCATAAAACAGCGAAGAAACTTTTGCAGGGCGCGCATATTTTTTCCCCAGTTAAGGAACGGTGTGGTGCATACTTTCCCTCCCTCCCTCATCCCAGCACCAGTAGAGGCCAGTTTGATTTATTTTACCATCCCACCAGTTTGTTTTATTGACTTTCCAGAGGGAAACGACAAAAATGAGATAAGGAACCCAAATTCGACTTACAGCAAGTTGGTCATTTGCATGGAGATGGACATGGGTGAGGTTTGGAGATACCGGCTCAGCCGCCTCACCGCAGAGCTGGGAGCGGCCGAGACGCAGTTCCACTCACGGCCCCACTGGCTGCACTGGCCCACGAAGAGCCAAACAGGGCTGGGCAATCCGGCGGCAGTGGGAATTAATACCAGCCCTGCCAAACCCTCCTGACAAAGCAATGCGAGGATGATGGATGGGGACAACTGTCCCAGGACGGTGGCAGCCAGCTGAGTGGACGCGGAGGGGCTGGGCGCGGTCTCCGGCCTTGAAGCATGCAGGAAAATGGCCACCGGTTTCCAAATACGGTAGACCTCATCTTACGACCACCAGCGAGCCCTAAATGAACCTTGTGAACTCTCGTTTCCTCTGGACAGTGATGTATGTATGTATGTACCCATTTTCCTGAAAATAAGACCCTGTCTTATATTTTTTTTTGCCACCAAAAAAGGCACCAGGTCTTATTTTCGGGGGATGTCTCATCCACTAACCGCACTTGCGCGCATCGCCCCCAGCCTCCTTTTCGCTGTCAAGAGGCCTCCAGGAACTTCTTCTTCTGCGGCCGGCAAGGCTTTCCTGAAGGCCTCTGCAGAGGATACAGAGGCCTTCAGGAAAGCCTTGATGGCTGCAGAAGAAATGGCCTGGCAAGGCAGGTGTTGGGGTGGGCGAGGCCTGGCTGCAACCGTCCAAAGGTTAGTAATAGAGCAGCTCCACCCTAGCTTAATTTATCCCCTGTCCACTCTGGAGTGGGAGGGATCTTAATTAGGGCTTATATTGGGCACGTGTGTAAAAATCAAGCTAGGAATTACTTTCAGGATAGGTCATATTTTGGGGGAACAGGGTGTGTATGTATGTAGAGAGACAGATATATATATATATATACACATACATCTCTCTCCTCTCATGTCTGTCTGTCTGTCTGTCTGTCTGTCTATCTATCTATCTTTCATCTATATATATATCATCTATCTATCTATCATCTATCTATCTATCTATCTATCTATCTATCTATCTATCTATCTATCTATCTAATCTTCTGTGTTATCATCTATCATCTATCTATCTATCTATCTATCTATCTATCTATCTATCTATCTATCTATCTATCTAATCTTCTATGTTTATCTATCTATCTATCTATCTATCTATCTATCTATCTATCTATCTATCTATCTATCTATCTAATCTTCTGTGTTTATCTATCATCTATCTATCTATCTATCTATCTATCTATCATCTATCTATCTATCTATCTATCTATCTATCTATCTATCTATCTATCTATCTATCTATCTTTATCTATCTATCTATCTATCTATCTATCTATCCATCCATCCATCCATCCATCCATCCATCCATCCACAAGATTTAAATAAATAAATAGATCCACTCAAAATGAGTTTGGGTTGCAACGGATCCAGCTCTAAACGTTCTTTCTCTCTCCAGCCTGAAGAACCAAAGAAGGGGGGAATTTGGTTTTTTGAGACAATTTTGCAATTTTTTAAAGCTAAGATACCAAAGATGAATAAATCAACGTGACCTTGGTTGGAAAGAAAAAAAGAAAAATTACTGAAGCTTGTTTCCTGGGACATCATGGGACCTCTTCACGTAGGGAATAATTTCTTTGGCAGCAGTATACAAGTGATTTGGCACGACTTCCTTCCTTAATTTCCACTTTAATGTACCGTCTTGGTGGTCTTCCCAGCATCCAGGAAGTCTGATTCTGCTTAACTGTTTTCAAGATTAGCCGAGATATAAAATCTGGTATATATTTAGGATCAAACCATCGATTCTCATCCATCCTTCTCTAAGCTGGTGCTTGCCAGATGCTTCCATTATGCCCAGCCCTCATGGCCACATCTAAGTTACTAAGAGTTTCCTGCTAGTGAGACAAGCTCCCTTTTCCCAGGGCCTTTCTTTGACCCACGATTCACTGAATCATGGTTTGCTCAACGATTTCCAGTGTTTGCACAACTCAGGAAGTAGAAAAGGAAGGAAGCAGAAAACACTAGTCCTATAAACCCCATGGCATCTGAGAGAGTGATGAAATACGTGGGGAGGAAGCATGCAAATGTTGTGAGTTGTGCACAGGTAGTCCTCGACTTACAACAGTTTGCTTAGTGACTGTTCAAAGTCACGGTGGCACTGAAAAATGTGACCGATGACCTTTTCTTCAAAGTTACAACCGTTGTAGCATCCCCATAGTCACACGGTCAAAATCGGCAACTGACTTGTAATTATGACGGTTGCCAGGGGTCACATGATCCCCTTTTGTGACCTTCCACAGGGAAGCTGGATTCACTTAACAACCAGGTTATTATCTTATCCACTGCCACGATTCACTTAACGGATATGGCAAGGCAGGTCGTTAAAATGGGGCAAAATTCATTTCAAGAATGTCTCACTTAACAGCAGGAATTTTGGGCTCAGTTGTGGTCGTAAGTCGAGGACTACCTGTGCTTGCACCAGATACAGGCAGTTCTTGACTTACATCCGTTTGTTTAGTGACCAAAGTTACAAAAGCTCTGGAAAAAAAGTGACTTAGGACCATTTTTTTAAATACTAATAACCGATATGTGACCCTTAAAAGGGGTATTTAAAATCACAGCCTTACATTCTCTTCAAAACTAACAACTTAGTGAGGTCAGTTCCAGTTCCAACAGTGGTCGTTAAGTCGAGGACTGCCTATAAAACCTCACCTTTCAATTTGCTCCCGCTTTCTAAAAGCCAAACCTGGAAGCCAGGTGTCTCTCTTACACAGATGGTCCTTGACTTATGACGCCAATTGAGGCCAAGTTTTCCGTTGCTAAGCGAGACGTGTGAAGTGGTGTTAATTCTGGGAGTTGGAAGTCAGCACATCTTTAAATCACCAAACCTTAGAAATTCTAATCCAGATCTTAGATATACAACGAACTAATGAACCTAATTTAACCCACAAATTTCTCTTTGTCAGGATTCCGGCAGTTAACCCCATTTGAGTCTTGAGCTAAACTTCCAAAACTTCCAAAGGATTTATTGGGAGTTACCATGTCTGGCACAGCCTGGGTGCAGCCGACTCTGAGACACATCATTCATTGTCATCCTTGACCCTGGTTTTCCCCCACCCCCTGGGTGTATCCTAATTCATATTCTCCAATGGGACACCTCCATAGCCCAGAGTCATCCAGTTAGATATTTGCGCGGCAGAAACTTCAGTCACCTAGTTACTATCTTTGAAAACATTTATGGAATGCGCTTTCTATTTCCAAGTTGCCGCACTGCTCTTTCAAACCCCTTTCTCCCCTTCCCTTTCCGTTGGCAACTCTAAAATAGAAATATTTTATGAGTTGACGTTATTGTTTAGCAAGACATTAAAGTGAATTTTGCCTCATTCTGCGACTTTTCTTGCCCCTGTTGCTAAATGAATCACTAGCAGCTCTTTAAGTTTGGTCACCTGGCTGTTAAATGACTTCCGCCTTAACTTTCTTTGTCAAAAGGTCGCAAAAGTGGATGGCAACCCGGGACACTGCGACTGTCAGAAATAGGAGTCAGTTGCCAAGCACCTGAATTCTGACCACGTGACCCCTGCAGCCATCGTAAATGCGAGCCAGTTGCCGAGGGTCTGAATTTTTGATTTTGCGATCATAAGGGGAGGCTACAACGGTCGTAAGGATGAAAAACAGCCACGCGTCCCTTCTTCCAGTGCCATTGTAACCTTGAACGGTCGTTAAGTCGAGGACTCCCTGTACAGGGGGAGAGATTGCGCACATGTTGTGACCGCCTGTGTAACACTTCCTTAAAGGGAACCCGCAACTTTTGCGACGTTGACACAACCTTTCTGCTTTTGAAGACTGTTTTAGAAAGTCTGGATCCAACTTGGCCCGTTTCCTTTTCAGCTTCCCTGCTGCTATTTGGCTAAGAATAAAGTTCCGATTTCCATGTTTCCTGTCCTGGAATGACTTCGAGGCCAGTATAAATATTTTGGAGCCCTTCCACCCAGTTTTGAGCTATTATTGTTTAAAATAATATGGAGGGTTGAGGCATTCTCGCCTCGCCACATCCGTGGTTCACTCTCCTTTGCCCGCTAAACCATTCCTGCCTGGTTCAAACTCTTTGACTGATCTCTTTAGAAAAACCTCAGAGTATCCTCCAGAGATGTGAGGACTTCAACTCCCAGAATTCTTAGCAACAGCCCAAATCTTGGTGGGGAATTCTGGGAGTTGAAGTCAACTTACCAAGAGGGCCTCCATGTTGAAAAATATTCTACAATGGACTTTCTCAACTGTTTTTTTTTAAAGATGATATCAGGTTTAGAGATCAACCTCTTTCTGTTTCCCTGGGAATTTTACTACTGCTACTACTACTACTACTACCACCACCACCACCTCCTCCTCCTCTTCTTCCTCTTCCTTATCCTTCCTCCCTCTTCCTCTCCTCCTCCTCTTCATCATCATCATTATTATTATTATAAACTTTTATTCATTAAACATGAAACTCAAGTCAACTGAATTTTTAAAATTGTATCACAAATATCACTGACTGGCTCTGATGGCTGAGACGGGTTGCTGCCAGCATCCTAGGTATCAACCAAGTATCTTCTTAAAATGTATATTATTACCTCTTTTATTCATTAAGCATGAAACTCAGTCAACCGTTTATCTAGAATGATAGAGGATTTCCTGCTCGAGTAGCGAGCTGGACTAGAAAACCTCTAAGGTCCCTTCCAACTCTGTTATTCTGTAAATCTGTTTTGTTTTGTTTTAAATGACCCTGCAGAATTTACTTTACAGGCATTTTGACAGAATTGTGATCTTGCAAGTCTTGACTCTTGACGAATGTATCTTTTCCTTTATGTACACCGAGAGCATTTGCATCAAGACAGATTCCTTGTGTGTCCAATCACACTTGGCCAATAAAAAGAATTCTAATTCTTTTATCCATTCTCTTCTTCTCTGGAGCTACTGAAAATAGAGAGTTAATTTCTATGTGATGCCCATTATATACACTGTTGCTCACCCAGCAGCCCAAGACAAGGAACCTTTGATAAGTAAATAAAGACAAAGCAACCAGTTTGTTTCTGGAATTTTACAATCTGCTTGCTTTAATGTGCCTATCTCCACACAGGATATGAGCTGTATCAAAACTACTGTAATAGATTTACATGGTTCATTTTCTTTGCTGGAATTAATAAAGAGAAGGCTGTTCTATTTAATACCTCTTCCAACAGGTCTGTCTGTCTGTCTGTCTGTCTGTCTGTCTGTCTAATCTATCTCTATATCTGCTCTCTCTCTCCCTCCCTCCCTCCCCCTCCCTCCCCCCTCTCTCTATATATGTTATTCACCTTTATTCGGTATTTTCCCACATCATTATAGTTGTGCTTTTAAAGTTGTAGCAACGTTTGGCAGAATCTCATCTGCCATCATCAGGCTTCTGTATAGTGTTAGTCTGTGAGTCAGACTTTACAGCCGTTTCTGTTTTAAATTTGGGGCTAGCCTACTGCTGTGCCAGAATGGTTTTTTCTTCATCCTGATTGGTTGGGAGTCTTGGTCTGTGTTTATTGGTCTTGGAGTTTGCTGTGTTCTGCTTGATTGGTGTTTCTAATATCTTCTGTCTGTTTTGTGGCTTTTTTTGTCTTGGTTGGCTGGCAACATTGTGTTCCTGTATTGGAGGCTTTTAGTGCGGCTTGGCTCCGAGTAAATGGACGGCTATCATTTGTTAGGAAGCTAGGTTTCATCTGGGTGCCTGGTTGGGGTGTGTTTGAGCTGGAGGTATCAGGGAGTCTGTTTGTGCCCAGGTGTTTGCCTGGCTTGTGGTGTGGAGATTTTTTGTTTGAGAGTGCAGGCTTCCAAATGATTGACAGCCTGGTAGAATCATCTCTTCTGTTCATGCTTTCTGGTCTTTTTTCAATATCTGTGCATCATGCCCGGCCACATACATTGGACAGACCAATAGAAGAATAAGTACCCACCTGGATGAACACAAAAATGCAGTCAAAAAGCTGGAACACACTTCCTCACTAGTCCAACACATGAAAGCCACAGGTCATGGCATCGACTTCAATGGCACCAAAACCCTAGCCACTATAGAAAACCGCAGCCACAGAATTATCAGAGAAGCCATAGAGATCGAAAAAAGACCTGAAAGCATGAATAGAAGAGATGATTCCACCAGACTGTCAATTATTTGGAAGTATATATATATATTCTTAAGTTTTCGCGGGTACTTACATGTATGGCATTCAGCTTTGTTCGGGTATTTTCCCACGTCATTATAGTTGTGCTTTTAAAGTTGTAGCAACGTTTCAGCAGAATCTCATCTGCCATCATGAGGCTTCTGTATTGTGTTCATCTGTGAATCAGACTTTCACAGCCGTTTCTGTTTTAAATTTGGGGCTAGCCTACTGCTGTGCCAGAATGGTTTTTTCTTCATCCTGATTGGTTGGGAGTCTTGGTCTGTGTTTATTGGTCTTGGAGTTTGCTGTGTTCTGCTTGATTGGTGTTTCAAAATCTTCTGTCTGTCTTGTGGCTTTTTTTATAATATATATATATTAATTACACATGTATATGTATGCCTATCTATCCATCCATCCAATATGTATGTGTATGCGTATGTATGCATGTGTATATGTGTACACACATGCATATACACACATGCACACACACACACACGGTTGGTAGATCTAAGATCTAGATGACAATTTCTAATGTTTGGAGACATAAAGATGTGTGGACTTCAACTCCCAGAATTCCCCGGGGCAGCATTGGGTTGATTTTTATCAGCTTGCGCATCTATTTGCAACCCGATTGATCTCGCCATCCCTTACATATATGAAAGTGGGAAAAATAATCTACGGGGTACACAATAGTGGAGTTAAAAATTCAAACCACTCTGTTTCCTCCTTAACGTTTCTTGGGTTCTCAGGGCAGGACAAAGCTGTCATGCGTTAACTTCTGAAAAGGACGTCAACACTCAACAACTAGGGGTGTGTGTGTGTGTGAAGTTCAAGGTCCCACCTGCTGACCAGAATGTTGAAACTCAGTCCATGCTTTGTTGACACACCACTGACTTCAGTACTTGAGAGGAGGTCGTAGGTCCTTCTTGAACCTTCAATCCACCCCAATGACCCATGGATTTGCCCAACGAAGGCTATGACCAAACATGGGAGAAAAGTCCAGGAAGGCATCATAAAAAAATGGACATTATACAAAAGAGATAAAATATCTAATCCTGCATGTAATAAAAGCAGCGAGATTAGCACTCGCACAATGTTGGGAAGGAGATTGTATGTCGACAGATAGTTTAATCATCCAAAAGATTTTCAATTGCGCAGAAATGGACAAATTCACATTAGAATTAAAAGAGAAGGAAGACTCCATTATACAGTTTGGGAAAATTGGTATCATTGGATAAATAATAGAAACAACCAATCAAACAAATAAGGAATGTATAATTTAGAAAGACAGAGGTATGGATGGATGGATGGATGGATGGATGGATGGATGAACAATTAGGAGTACTGGAATAATAATTGAAATGTGAGCACTGTCAAAATGGATTGTAATATGCACAACACTTTTATTTCAAATATTTGTATTGTATTTTAATGTTTCAAATTTTCAGTAAAGGTTAAATAAAAAATTTATTTTTTTTTAACAATGGACACAAGGAGAAAGTCTGTTAGTGAATCCCCAGAGATATATATACCAAGAGGTCAACTTTTACACACTCCTTCTAAGCCTTATCCAGGTAGTCCTTGGCTTATGACCACGATCAAGCCCCCAAATTTTCTGTTGCTAAGTGAGATGTTTTGTCCTGTTTTATGACAGTCACGCAGTCATTGAGGTAACCACTGCAGCTGCTAAGCGAATCTGGCGTCCCCTCTTGACTTGTGACCATTTAAACTTTGTGAAGTGAATCGTGGCCAGTTGTTGAGTTAGGAACACGGTCGTTAAATGAAATCTGGCTTCCCCCATGGACTTTGCTTGTTAGGTCGCAAAAGGGGATCATGTAACCCCCCCCCAGGATGCTGCGACCGTCGTAAGTATGAATCAATGGCCAAGCAACTGAACTTTTAATCACGTGACCATTGGGGAGGCTGCAATGGCCGTTAAGTGTGAAAAATGGTCATAAGTCCCTTTTTTCAGCATCATAACTTTGAACGGTCACTAAAAGAATTGCTGTAAATTGAGGACTACCTATAATTGCTCTGTGGATAGACACAAGGCCTAATTTCTTATTTTCTGAATGTAGCATCAACATTAATGTCCTAATATTATAGCATATTTATATCCTTTTCATTCTTCCCAGTAACATTCTGGCTTTGAATAAAGAGAATGTAGTGCATCCCTTTGTGTGTGTCTGTGTCTGTTGCTTGTGTTTTTATTATTGTGTGCTATAAGATGGGCAACTATATAAAGCCCTTTTTATAAATCAATAATATCTGAAGATCACTGGCTTGGGGAGAGGCGAGGTTTACCATACACAACAATAATTAAAATATACAGGTGGTCTTGGTTGTACAACACAACTGAACCCAAAATTTTCCACAGCCAAGCAAGGTACTTGTTCAGTGAGGTTTGCTGCATTTTGCAACCTTTTCTGCCACAGTTGTTAAACGAATCAATGCAGTTCCTAAAAGAGTCACATGATTGTTCCACATGCTGGCTGGGGGGTTCTGGGAGTTGAAGTCCACCAGTCTTTTAAAGTTGCCAAATTTGGAGGCTTCTGCTTTGGAGAATGAACTGTTAGTGATCTGCTTTGTCTAAAGCAGAAGTGAAGAATGATGACCCATTTATAACCTGTGGACTTCAACTCCCAGGATTCCTGAGCCAGCATGAAGGAATGATGGTCCATTTATGACTTGTGGACTTCAACTCCCAGAATTCCTGAGGCAGCTTGGGAAACTGTGGCCCTTTTATGACTTGTGGACTTCAATTCCCAGGATTCCTCAGCCGGCATGAGGGAACGATGGTCCATTTATGACTTGTGGACTTCAATTCCCAGGATTCCTCAGCCTGGGAATTGAAGCATGAGGGAATGATGGGCATGAGGGAACGATGGTCCATTTATGACTTGTGGACTTCAATTCCCAGAATTCCTGAGGCAGTAGCAAGGCTGGCTCAGGAATTCAAGGGGGTTGAAGTCCACAAGTCCTAAAAGGGCCGCCATTCCCTACCCCCCTAGTCTAAGGTGTACTGTAGCTTCAAAGATTAATTCAACCTCTCTCCGGTTGAATTTTTCTCAACATGACAAGGAGGAAAAAAATCCCGGCCTCATAGGCCCCGTATTTTTCTGTCAACTTTGATCTTAAGAAAACAATTAAATCCATATGATTCCTAGGGTTTGTAGCAGGAAGAGGGGATTGGAGAAGATTTCCTGATTTAATCTTTTGATTCGGCTTTGAGAAACGCACCGCAACAGATGCTTCTCTCCCAATCTTCTCCAGATGTTAGTCCTGGACCACCATATCTTCTCCAGCTGTACCATCTTCCGGCCAAACATGTTGAATGTTTGAAACTGGTCCAGTTAACCCATTTAAAATTTATTTTGCTTGTATATCCATATCTCATAGAGTTACAGATAAAGTTACAACGGCACTGAAAAAAGGGACTTATGGCCATTTTCAACACCTACGACCGTTGTGCAGCACCCCCATAGTTAACATGATACAAATTTAGATGCTTGGCAACTGGCTCGCATTTACGACAGCCGCAGTGTCCCAGGGTCTCGTGATCCCCTTTTGCGACCTTCTGACAAGCAAAGCCCATGGGGAAGCCAGATTCACTTAACGACTGTGTTACTAACTGTACAACAGCAGTGATTCACTTAACAACTGTGGCAAGAAAAGTCGTAAAATGGGGCAAAACTCGCTTGACAAATATCTCGGTTAGCCACAGAAATCTGGGGATCAATTGCGGCCCAAAATCGAGGATTGTTGTTGTCTCGTTGTTGTTGTCAAATTGGTTAGCCGTCCGTCTCATGGTTCAAAGGCGACTTGGCCATCCCATTCTCTTTGCAAATAAAAACACTACTGGCCAACAAAACTCTTGCAATGCAAATCCCAGAATGTGCTTTGTAACTAAACTTTCAATTCTGTCAAGAAGTCAAGAGGTCAGGGTTAATCTTTAATGTGACAGCAAACCAGCAATGGTAGTTTTTCTCATCTGTCAGGTAATAAATTAAGCCCACTGCAAAAATTCGTTTGAAAAAGGAAGATGTCAAAAGCTATTTGGAAGAGAAGAAGCGGGACTGTAATGTTCTACAGATAACCCTCTCCTTACCACAGTTCATTTAGTGACCGTTCAAAGTTACAACGGCGCTGGAAAAAAGGGGCTTCCCCCCCCATTTTTCATACTTATGACTGTTGCATATCGATCCCCTTTTGCGTCATTCTGACAAGCAAAGTCTATGGGGAAAGCCAGATCCACTTAACAACCATGTTGCTAATTAAACAACTGCAAGGGTTCACTGAACAGCTGCAGCAAGGCAGGTCGTAAAATGAGGAAAAACTCACTTAACAACTGTCTAGAACAGAGGTCTCCAAACTTGGCAAGTTTTTAGACTTGTGGACTTCAACTCCCAGAATTCAACTCCCAGTTGAAGTCCACAAGTCTTAAAGTTGCCAAGTTTGGGGAGCCCCAGTCTAGAGTAATAATTGAGAGCAAACCCCACTCCTTCTAGCACTGATGATGTTACCTAGTTGGGTAACCAAATACCTGCAAGAAAACAACCAAGCAGAGAGACCCTCAAGGACCCCTCAATGATGTAACCCATTAGTTCTAGAAAATAAAGTTATAATAAATATAGAGAGATGGATAAGTAGGGCCTGGAAAAAGCAATGATGTACTCTCACCTTGTCTACTTCTCTAGTAGAATCCTGGATCCTATATATATTAAGATCTATTTTGAATGAGATCTGGACTTCAAGCCAACCTGGGAACTTTTCCCAAGAGTTTGAGGGCTACCGTATCTAAGCTCAGATATCTAGATCAGGTTTGTTTTAAAGCTGTTTTTTTTTCACAGAAGTCCATAAAAGGAAAAATACAGCCCATTTTCCATCCATTAGATCTTTGATCCTGATTCCAGAATTAATTTAAACGAAAAAGTTTCTATAGCCTGTATAGCATTTGAGAGCCAGTTGATCCAGATGATCTCTATAGCAGAGGTCCCCAAACTTGGCCACTTTAAGACTTGTGGACCAACTCTCAGCTTTGCTGGCTGAGGAATTCTGGGAGTTGAAGTCCACAAGTCTTAAAGTGGCCAAGTTTGGGGACCCCTGCTCTAGAAGTCTGGATCTGTGAGATTTCTAGATCTTTTCGTTGCCAGCTAGTAACTGTTTACCAACTCTCTTATCTAGTTCCCCGGTGCAGAAAGCGGCCATTTCTGAAAAAAAATGTGGAATATAATTCAATGGTAGAGATACCTCAGGATGGACTCAAAATTGCACGATCCAGAAAGAGCTCCACCATGGGGACCAGCTGTACAACAGAAACTGGACGAGATCACAATCTAAGGGGCACACACACATTGGAGAAGCCAACGAAGATCAAATTAGAGATAAACTGTCTTCCCTGCAACTCAGCATTCCTAAAAGATTAGACTCCAACATCAAAGACTTAAGATTCCAGAAACCGAGAACAGGATGAGGCCCAACATCAGCCATGCTGGCAGGAGATGAAATGCAATCATTAGAATAAGACAGTTGCAGCTGTAGTAGGAGTACAAAGTTATATGAGATAAATATTCTACTCAATCCTGAAGCCAAAGCTACTGTCCGTCCGTCCGTCCATGCATGCATGCATCCGATATGTCTATTATCTATTACTCATCTATCAATCCATCCCTCCATCCATCACTTATTTATCATCTATCGTGGAAATAAGGAGAACTTTTCAGACAGTGAGAGCCATCAATTGATGGAACAGAAGTTGCCTTTGGAAGTGGTGGGAGCTTCATCCCTGGAGGCTTTCAAGAGACTGGACTGCCCTCTGTCAGAAATGGTGTAGGGTCTCCTGCTTGGGTGGGTGTGGGTGTGTTTTGGACTAGATGACCTACAAGGTCCCTTCCAATTCTGTTAATCTGTTAATATCTATGTCTCACGTATTTATCCTCTATCTAGCTATCCATCCATAATTAAGGTATCCATCTATGCCCTTCTCTATATCCATTCATTTATCATCTATCCATCCAATGTCTATTATTCACAATCTATCCATCATCAATCCATGTATCATCCATAATCAATCTATCATGTGTGAATTCTTTATGTACCTATCATCTATCAATTATTTATTATTAGCTAGCTATTCATCGATCCGTCTTCTATGTATCCATCTCTGTATCCATCCATTTATTCATCTATTTATCATCCATCTATATGCCTATGTCTATTATCTATTACTCATCTATCCCTCCCTCCCTCATCTGTTTCATCTATTTATCATCTACCTAGGAACAGCAATGGCACTTAAGGCTTATATTCCACTTCACAGTGTTTTAGACCGCCTCTCTAAGCAGTTTACAGAGTCAGCCATCTTGCCCCCAACAATCTGGGTCCTCATTTAACCGACCTTGGAAGGACGGAAGGCTGTATCAACCATGAGCTGGTGAGACTCAAACTGCTGGCAATCGGCAGTCAGCAGAACTAGCCAGCAATATTGCATTCTAACCACCATGCCACCACGGCTCTTACCTATCTAGTTAGCTATCCATCCATAATCTCTGTATCCATCTATGCATCCATCCATCTCTATATCCATCCATCTGTCCTCTATCCATCGTCTGTCCATCCATATCATATGTCTATGTCTATTATCTATTACTCAACATCCATCCATCCCCTATGTATCATCTATGTATCATCCATCATCTATCAATTATATATCATCATTATATATCATCAATTATGTATCATCTATATATCATCCATCATCTATCAATTATATATCATCTAGCTAGCTATTCGTCCATCGATCATCTAGGTATCCATTCATCCATCTGTCCAACCATCTACATCTATCATCCATCCACCCACCCACATTGAGTTTCTTCCTGCACGCAACCATCTTATGAGGAAGAGTGGGCTGAGAGTGGCTGGCCCCAAGTTGAGGGGAGACAAGTCCCCCCCCCAATCCTTTAACCCAGGGGTCTCCAAACTTGGCCCCTTCAAGATCTGTGGACTTCAATTCCCAGAATTCCTCAGCCAGCAAAGCCAAGTTTGTAGGCTTTACGGTTCTGGAGATTTGAGTGACCCTTTGAGGGTTGTATGCAATGAAATTTCATTTTAATATATGCCTATTAGTGTACATTCAAAGTGACAATAAAGTTATTCTATTCTATTATTGTTTAGCTCTCCTTTCCGCTATCAGGGAACAGAAGTGGGCCCTCTCTAAAAAGGCATGCGAGACCCATATCCAGTTATGTGAACTGCACGTACTGGGAAGAAGACGGTGAAATATTAAGTCCTGCCAGAATTGGGATATGAAGTTTTTGGCAAGCAGTTAGTTCCCTTCAAAATCATTCCTCCAAGTACAATTTCCCCGTCCAACAAAGACTTTCCTACCTTGCCATTTCTTTCTAGGAAGACAATTAAAGCTATTTTGTTCCAGCTTTTTTCCTCCCCCAAACTTCAGTTCACCGTTGCAAATCTGGGCCCTTTGGAGCTACGGAACAGGTAGTCCTCGACTTACGATTCACTTAGTGACCATTCAAAATTAAGGCACTGAAAAAAGTGACCTCTTTACTCTTATGACCGCCACCACATCCCCAGGGTTGAAAATTCAGACGTTTTTGAGTATTTAATGCTACATTTATTAACGGCAGCAAGAATAACTTATGCAGAGAATTGAAAAATGATAACATGCCACGAGAGGAAGATGTGATAAGAAAAATACTAGTGTGCGCCATGATGGAATAAGTTGACCATGGAGATAAAGGAAAGAGAGGAAACTGATTATTTGACATGGAATGTACTGTATGATTGGCTAAATAATATAGTCGAATTAGAGAAGATGATAATAAGGTAAACGATATAGTGGACAAAGATAGATAAAGCAAACATAGATAAGTGTATAGTTAAGATTTATGTAAAAGTATGTATATTGTCACAAAAGCATTGTAATGAATGGAAATGATGTTGTATATAAGAAAAATTGTTCAATAAAAATTATTTAAAAAAAAAAAAAATTCAGGCTTTTGGCCACCAACTTGCAGTTATGACGGTAACAATGTCACGCGATCCCCTTCTGCAACCTTCCGGCAGGCAAAGCTAAGGGGGAAGCCAGATTCGCCTTCAATGCCGTGTCGCTAACGGAACATCTGCGGCTATTCACTTAACAAGTGTGGCGAGGATACGTCGTAACGCGAGGCCGAGCTCCCCGAACCAATGTCTGGCTGGGCCACGGAAACATTTGGCTCCATTGCGGGTCATTAAGTCGAGGACCCCACCCTGTACTACAAGTCCCATGTTTCACAACCCCCCCCTCGGAGGAAATCCTGAGACCGGAAACCTAAAATATCTGGGTAATCCTCTGCGGAGGAGGCCTTAGAAGGCCAGGACAAAAGGCGGCGAGGCCCGGCAACAGTGTTTCGCCGACTAAAAATCAGCAGGAAGGTTTTCCCCAGGTTTTAGAGAGAACATAATGAAAATGGCGGTGTAAGCACCAGGATAAGCTTCATTCTTTTGTCTTTTTTTGAACAAAAAACACCCCCCGCCCAAAATTGATCCCTGCTGCCGAGGCAGAATATTCTGGCAGCGGTCATGCCATCCATACGGTTCTTCCCTGCCGTGAAATGGAATCATTTGTCCAGCCATAAAAAGATTGCCCATCCCTGCAATCGGCTCCGATGAATCTCTGGTTACACCTAACTGGGAATAAAAGCAGCTTGTCTGACACAGGGGTCTCCGACCTTGGCCGCTTTAAGACTTGTGGACTTCAACTCCCAGAATCCCTGGGCCATAGTTCCCTCATGCTGGCTCAGGAATCCTGGGAGTTGAAGTCCAGAGGTCATAAAGGGGGGTCCAGTTTCCCACCCCCGATCTAAGAATTAGGGCTGAAGGGATTCTGTCACACTACAGCAACTAATACGGCGCCTGCATTTCCTGCATTTCTGTCCTGGCCACGTTTTACAGAGGCACCATTGAGAGCATCGTAACAAACAGCATCCCTGTTTGGTTTGGTGGCAACAGCGTCTCAGATAGAAAGTCCCTACAGAGAGTGGTGAGGACAGTGGAGAAAATTATAGGAAGCTCACTTTATTGGAAGCTCGCTTCCTGTCATTTCTGGGAGCTGAAGTCCACAGGTCTTAAAGTGGCCAAGGTTGAGACCCCTGGTCTGATGCATCTGAAGAGGGGCAGAAGCCAGATCCTTATCGCTTAGGAAATTCTATGGGTAGTCCTTGACTTACGACCCACAAGCGAGCCCGACGTTTGTGGCTTAGGCAAGACAGCGGTTAAGTGAATTCCCATTTTATGACCTTTCTTGCCACCATTGTTAAGTAAATCACTGCAGTTACGTTAATAACCCGGTTGTTAAGTGGAATCTGGCTTCCCCGTTGACTTTGCTGGTCAGGGGGTCGCAAAAGGGGATCACGGGACCACAGCAACGGTCGTAAGTATGAACCGGTGGCCAAGCGTCTGAATTTTGATCACATGACCATGGACAGGCGGCAAAGATTGTAACTTTGAAAAAACGATTGTAAGTCACCTGTTTTGGTGCCACTGTAACTTCGAACGGTCACTAAATGAACTACTGTACTTCGAGGACTACCTGTTTAGCTATATGAAGGACTAGCTCAATATCTGTGCTTCACTATGAAACTATGTGTGGGGCTTAGTTTTGGGGGAGGAAAATAAGGGGGGGAAATTCTGCTGAAAGAGTATTTGCTGTGTTAGCAAGAAGGAGACAGCAAGGAGCCTGGGCGTGGCCTAGCTCAACTGTTCTGTACTAAAGCAGCTTGGTGCTGTGAAACTGAAACTGAAACTCCTCTCCTCTGCTTGTGTTTTGCATTTGGAAGAGATTTCTTTTCAGGTGAGGAGGGGGAGTAGAATTCCTTAGCATCAGAGCGTGTTAATAATAATAATATAGGAAATACTTATGCTCTGATGATCATTTGGAAAAATCCTTTCTTAGTGAGCACCTAGAAGCCAAGAGGAACAGACGTGCCAAATTTCAAGTTTGTAGGCTTTATGGTTCTGGAGATTTTGTGATGATACATGAGTGGTATTTCGCTTTTATATATATAGATTTCCTATTGTTAGGATACAACACCGCTACTCTGGATAGCTGGTTTCTCAGACGTTTACTTTATCAATACTCCCTTTGGATGAGTGTTTCTTTTGAAGAAAAGTAAATTTACGGAGCAGTCCAGAGGTGGGGAAGAAGTTTGAAAATTAACTCACCCAGCCCTGTTAAAAGAGCTACACGTCGACTCAGTATACCGCTTATTAATGTTTAATTTCAACAAAACATCAAGTTCTCAACGTGTGCAGAAAACATCCTATAAATGAGGCAGGACAAAGGGGTGTGAGGTAAACTCCCTACAGGGATGACAACAGAGAAGAGAAGAGGAAGGGAAGAAAAGGGAAGGGAAGAGAAAAGAGAAGAGAGAAGGGAAGGAAAGAGAAGGGAAAAGAAAGGAAGAAAAGAGAAGGGAAGAGGGGAAGGGAAGGAAAAGAAAGGAAGAGAAGAGAGAAAGGGAAGAAAAGGGAAGGGAAGGGAGAAGAGAGAAGGGGAAGGAAAGAGAAGGGAAAAGAAAGGAAGAAAAGAGAAGGGAAGAGGGGAAGGGAAGGGAAAAGAAAGGAAGAGAAGAGAGAAAGGGAAGAAAGGGAAGGGAAGGGAAGGGAGAAGAGAGAAGGGAAGGAAAGAGAAGGGAAAAGAAAGGAAGAAAAGAGAAGGGAAGAGGGGGAAGGGAAGGGAAAAGAAAGGAAGAGAAGAGAGAAAGGGAAGAAAAGGGAAGGGAAGGAAGAAAAGAGAAGAGAGAAGGGGAAGGAAAGAGAAGGAAAAAAAAGGAAGAAAAGAGAAGGGAAGAGGGGAAGGGAAGGGAAAAGAAAGGAAGAGAAGAGAGAAAGGGAAGAGAAGGGAAGGGAAGGGAGAAGAGAGAAGGGGAAGGAAAGAGAAGGGAAAAGAAAGGAAGAAAAGAGAAGGGAAGAGGGGAAGGGAAGGAAAAGAAAGGAAGAGAAGAGAGAAAGGGAAGAAAAGGGAAGGGAAGAGAAAAGAGAAGAGAGAAGGGGAAGGAAAGAGAAGGGAAAAGAAAGGAAGAAAAGAGAAGGGAAGAGGGGAAGGGAAGGGAAAAGAAAGGAAGAGAAGAGAGAAAGGGAAGAAAAGGGAAGGGAAGAGAAAAAAATAAAGAGAAGAGAAGGAGAGAGAGGAAGGGAAGGGAAAAGAAGAGGACAGAGAGGAAGGGGGAAGGGAAGAGAAAAGAAAGGAAGGGAAGAGAAAAGGAAGGGAAGAGAAAAGGAAGGGAAGAGAAAAGAAAAGAAGATAACTCTTTCAGGAATATACCATTCTGGCATAATTATGCCACCAATAAATAAATGACATGCACCAAAGGATCATCTTGGAAAAGATAAACAAACTTGCTTTGGCATAAATAAATAAGTAAATCATGACATGCAAAATCTTGGAAAAGATCAAATAAATTTACCAGGACAGAGCTGTTCAAAGCAGTCTGTTTGGAGAACAGCCTTACGAAGGAGAAAGCCAGAGCAAAGCAAACGGAAGAAGACCTGGACACAGAGAAGGAGGGCTGCCTGGCAATGCAGCTCCAGAAGTCCCCCGTTTTTTATTTAAAAAAATAAATAAACCTCAGATCGTAAAGCTCCCTTCTGCATTGAGCAGGGATCTTTCACGAGGCGAGGCAACCTCCCGAGATGTTCTGGCGGGTTGCTAAGCACAGTTTGTGCACGATTTCGGAGAGGGAAAGAGACGAAAGGCAGGAAAGGGCATCACGCCATTGCCAAATCTTGCCAAGGGTTCCTTTTACCCATCCACACACACCCGCCACACACACACACACACAAAGTGCTAGAGGGCACAAGGAAGAGCAGGGAGCCAACTCAAGGAGCGAGTGGACCCCATTAGCAGTCGTTCTGCCAGCTGCAATTTCAAAATTCCCCCTCTCCGCCTGGCCTAAGGATTCATTCTTTCTTTTTTCTTTCTTTCGTTCTTTCTTTCTTTTTCCTTCCTTCTTTCTTTTTTCTCCCTTCCTTCTTTCTCTTTGCTTTTTCTTTCTTTCTTCTTCCTTCTTTTTCCTTTCCTTTTCCTTCCTTCCTTCCTTCTTTCCCTCCCTTCCTTCCCTTCCTCTTTTTCTCTTTCCTTCCTTCTTTCTCTTTTCTCCTTTCCTTTCTTTTCTCTTTCTTCCTTTCTTTTTCTCTTTTCCTTTCTTTTTCCTTCCTTCCTTCTCTTTTCCTCCCTTCCTTCCCCTTTCATTTTTCCTTCTCTTCTTCCTTCTTCCTTCTTTTTTTTCCTTCTCTTTTCCTTTTCCTTTCCTTTTCCTTCCTTCCTTCTTTCCCTCCCTTCCTTCCCTTCCTCTTTTTCTTTCCTTCCTTCTTTTCTCCTTTCCTTTCTTTTTCCTTCCTTCCTTCTTTCTTTTTCCCTCCCTCCCTTCCTTCCCTTCCCTTTCATTTTCCTTCTCTTTCTTCCTTCTTCCTTCTTTTTCTTCCTTCTCTTTTCCTTTTCCTTCCTTCCTTCTTTTCCCCTCCCTTCCTTCCCTTCCTCTTTTTCTTTCCTTCCTTCTTTTTCTCCTTTCCTTTCTTTTTCCTTCCTTCCTTCTTTCTTTTTCCCCTCCCTCCCTTCCCCTTTCATTTTTCCTTCCCTTTCTTTCTTTTTCCTTCTCTTTCTTTCTCTTTCTCTCCTCCTCTGCTCCCTCCCTCCCTCCCCTTTCCTCTATGCAAGAGAAGCAGATGCTTTCCTGCCACGCCAATGCCTGGCCTCCTCCTCGGGGTCCAGACACACAAGGGAGCCTTCACGCTTGACTCCCTTTTTGCTCAACACCAGGAAAAAAAATCTTTGCGTGGCAAAAGCTTTTTTTTTTTTCTCTTCCTCCCGCAGGTTTTGAAAGAGGGGAAGCTGGGTGGTCTCCTTCAAGCCCTTTCGGAGCCCAGACGGGAGAGAAAGAGAGCAGGGGCCTCCTTGGGATTCAAGTGGGGAGGGGGAGAAATAAATTGTCTTTGAGTTGCTTTCTCACTCGAGAAGCCAGGTCGATATCAACTGGAGCTGAACGGAGGACAGCACGCTCGGACACCGGCCAAATCAAATAGCAAGGACTGAATTAGAAATTAGGACAGTACCATGGGGAGTTGCCCTCACCCTCCCTCCCTCCCTCCCACCCCCCCAGGCAAGGAAGGGGGAAAGACAGCCCAGCCCTTACAAAATGTCCCAGCTGACAAAAACAGTGGAGAGCCATTAAAATAAAAGGCAGCTGGACCACCTTTTCAACGAAGCTCTCCACACCTTTTCAAGCTTCAGGGATTAACCCCCACCCCCACTTCACCCCAGACAGACAGACCTGGTTGGAAGGATGCACCCTCCACCCCCACTGCTCTGGAATGAAGGACACACAAACACACACAAATGCACACACACACACACACAAGGTTTTCCTAGCCGGATTCCCAGACGCAAGCCCAGGATTTGGACACACCGAGAGCAGGTGCCAATGCGGCTACGATGGCACCAGATCATGCAATTCAAGAGAAAGGAAGGTTTTTTCTCCCCCTCCCCACCACCCTCCAAATCGGGGGGGGAGAGAATCCACTGATGCCCCCAATTCCAAGAGAAGATCCAGAGACACCATCACCCTTCCTCTAATTCTTGGAAAGAAGCAAGAAGCAAAGTCAAGACTGTTTTGGGGGATTCCTATACAGGTCCGTCTCCCCACTTCTTGCAAGGGGGGGGGGCTCAGCCTCGATGGGGGGGGCACAGGGAAGAATCCAGTTTATGAACTCCTGGAGGCAAATCCTGCCCCCCCCTCCTTGCCCCATCTTGACAGCTTGAAGGGGCCTGTGCATCTTCTCCTAGATCTTCCCCTCCTCCCATGCCAAGCTGGAAGGGAAGCCAGATTGGCACATTTCCTTTCTTGCAATTGCCAAAACGCCCTATAGAGTTGCCAAGACCAGCCCCCAAATTGCTAGGAGACCCCCCGCAATTCCCCTTACCCCAAAGGCAGGTCTCCCCCTCTGGGGTAAAGGAGGGGAGGGGGGGCATGAAGGAGCAGCAATTTCTTTCCACCTTCTTTTAACCAGCCCCCGTCAAAACTACCTTCAGCTTGCCCCCTCCCCGGCACCCGACGGGACTACAAACTCCCACCTCCCCTGCAAGAAGCCCCCCTCCCCCCCTCCCCATTTGACCCTCTTCTCCAGCCATGCAATCCAGAGGAAGGAGAAAAAAAAGAGGGTAGGGGGGAAACAACAGCACCCCGGCCGCGGATGATGGGCATTGCAGTCCGTGCTTCACCAGAAAGGCTGGAAAGCCACCGCAATTCCGAGTCTCGACCCCCCCACCTCCACTCCCACCGCCCCAATCCGCCACTCACCCCGTTTTCCCCGCAAGTCGAAGAAGGAATCGAGGCAGCCTTTGCAGTTTTGCACCCGTGCACCGAAGGGTCCCCCCTGCAATGAAGCAAGCGGGGCTGGGCGCAAAAGGGTGTCCTGCCCCCCCTTCCTCCCCTCCCAAAGGAAAACCGGGGAGCCGCCGGAGGGACTCCTTACCTTGCAGAAGATGCTCCAGCCTCCTGCGCCGGCGGAAGAGCACTGAGGCGCCGCGAACGTTCCAATGCCGCTTTACAGCGCTCGGCGCTCGGACGCCGCCGACACCAGACCGACGGTGGAGGGGGGGGGGAGGGGGGGAAGGGGCCCGGATGTAGACCGCTCCGCCCCCGCCCTTGTTCTGACCCGCCCTCGACTCCGGCCGGAGACGGGCAAGCCGGCGGCTTCGTCCTCTTCACTGCGCAGGCGCCACTTTCCACTTTGCTCTGAGGGAATCAAAATTAGGGCTTGTTTCTTACTTTTACTTTAAACTTCCCTCACCCAAATTCACCCCAAAAGTCGGATTCTTTCCCCCCCACGCATTTTGGGAACGCGTTTTATTTTAAGGACTAAATGCGCCGCGGGCCGGCTTACCCTGAACCCGGTCCCCCCCCAACAGAGCAGGAGGGCGTCAGGTTGGGGAACCCGCCTAGGCTTCTGTTAGAGAGGCAATAATAAACCTTTTCAAATGCAGGTGTTTCTCCCTGCAGAGATGGATGTGCCTGCCCTCGAGGAGGTTTGCAATTCAGTAAAGGAAAGCAAAACCACATGACTTCCATAAAACTCACTGAGCCCAGATTTAAAAACTTGCCTCTGTAATTAAGCAACCCTTTAATTATCATCACGCTGGCCCTAGAAACCAGGAGGTGGTGAGTTCTAGTTCTGCCTCAGGCAGGAAAGCCAGCAGAATGATTTTGGGCCAATGACCAGGAGGCAGTGAGTTCTAGTGCTGTTTTAGATACGAAAGCTGGCTGGGTGGCCTTGGGCCGGTCCTTCCCTCTCCGCCCAATCTACCTCAAAGGGTTGTTGTGGAGAAAATAAGTAGGATTTGTTTGCCACATTGCATTATTTATAAAAATCATAAAGGCGGAAGATGAGAGAGAGAGATAAACATGGATGAGATAGATAAATGATAGAGACATGATAGATAGGTAAACATGATGAGATAGAGAGATAAACGGATGGAGAGATAAACAGATGGATGTGATAGATAGATAGATAGATATACACATGGATGAGATAGAGAAACAAATGGATTACATAGACACATGATAGAGATAAACATGAGATAGATAGATAGACATGTGTGATGACCCGTAGTCTCTCAAAATAATCCCAAACCCAAGACATACATTAAAGTCCGGTAATGGCTTCAACTTAACTTCACTGTTTTATTAGGCACAGTTTAAAGTCACAAAAGTAAATAATGAGGCAAAAGAAAATCAAAACAAACCGCACCGACGAGAGTTCCGAAGCAAGCCAAGAGAATTAATCATTCCATTTTAGTCAACATATCCACCACCACCAAAATGGTTGTGGCACCATTCGATGATGGTAACTCAATGATATAATCCAATGAAACTGCCCCCCACGGTTGTTCTGGCGTGGGCAAGGGCTGCAAGAGACCGGGGGTGCACCAGGAGCATACTTGGCTTGGCGACAGATCCCACAGGATGCCACATATCCCGACACATCATGTTTAAGTCTCGGCCACCAAAATGTCCTAGAGATGAGGTGCAGTGTTTTGAACACCCCAAAGTGTCCTGCTGCTGGACTATCATGACATTGACGTAGGATAAGGCCACGAAGAGGACCTCCAGGCACGTAAATGCAATCACGGAACTTCAACAAGTCCCCAATATACGCCCAAGGAGTCTTTTGTCTCCCATTCTCATTCAATTCTCGACGTCGAGCTGCCAGAAATTGGTCCTGCCGCTGTGCCTCCTGAATCCTCACTCAGAGGTCCACAGGTTCCTTGGTGGCCGCAAACTGCTCCAACAGAATCACCGTCCGGGGCAAGATTTTATCCTCCCTTCGGGTATACTCGGGCTTCTGAGATAGGGCGTCGGCGCGTTGATTCCCTCCACTCGGAACATAGGTCACCCAAATCGAGCAAAGAATAAGGACTATCTCACCTGACGCTGGTTCAATGTCTGAGCTGTATGTAGGTGTTCCAAATTGCGATGATCCGTCCAAACCTCGATTTGGTGATGAGCCGTCCGAACCTCGATTTGGTGATGAGCCCCCTCCAGCTGGGGCATTGGTTAATCCAAAAGGCATCACGGTATACTCAAAATGCCCGTACCTCGTCCAGAAAGCTGTTTTCCACTCGTCCCCTGCACGAATGCAAACCAGATTGTAGGCCCCATGCAAGTCCAACTTCGTAAAAATCTTTGCTTGACAAAGTCGCTCAATCAGTTCAGGGATGAGGGGAAGCGGGTACCGATTTCTCACTGTGATTGCATTCAACTTGCGGTAATCACAACACAAATGTAGCTCTCCTGATTTCTTTTTTACAAAAAGCACCGGTGCAGCCAATGGGGAGGTAGAAGGCCGGATAAACCGTTTCCAGAGGTTCTTGTCAATAAAATCCCACAACGCGGCCAACTATGGTTCTGACAGAGAATATATCCGACCCACCAGCAATTTTCCATCGGGCAACAAGTTGATTGGACAATCATACGCCCAATGCGGAGGCAACTGATCCACCTCCTTCTCCCCAAACACATCAGCAAAGTCCACCAACTCCACAGGTAGACCCTGGTCCATGGGCATAGCCACACTCCCTGCACAGGAGCGCAAGCAATGGTTGGCACACTTCCTATCAAGGAACTGCACAGCTCCAGATGACCAGACAATCTGTGGATCATGGGCCTGTAACTACTCCAAACCCAACACCACTGTAAAATGAGGCACTGCAGTAACGTAGAACATGGTTTTCTCCACATGCTGCCCAATATGCATGCAAAGGGGTTTGGTTGCAGCAACCACAGGTCCCGAACAAAGGGGCCGACCATCAATCGTCTCTACCATTACTTGCGGGGACACCTGTTGCTGAGGAGTGAACCACTGCTCTACAAAATGAGCATCCATGAAATTGGCTGTGGCCCCTGAGTCGACCAAGGCTTGGATCTCCACCGCTCCCACACCAGGCACGAACACACTTGCTGTCAGCACAAGATGCTTCACCAATAACAATTGTGGTGGAGATGTCAAAGGTGGCAAGGATGGCAAGATTGGTGAAGATGGTGGGCCTAAGGACTTTACACCCCAACCTACAGACCCCCATAGGCCGAGCGATGCTCATTTCCCGCCACCGTAGGCGTCGCCGCTGTGGATGTCTTAGCAGGACACTTGGCCGCAAAATGGCCTCAATTGCCACAATAGAGGCATCAACCATCACAACGACGTCTATCCTTTTCTACTTGAGTCAGGCGAGGGCGGCCAATCCCCAACTGCATGGGTTCCTCCAAAGGCACTTCCACCAAGGGTGCCGTCTTGCTGGAAACAGATACGGTCTCTGTCTGTCATCGCACCTGTCGCTGCTGAAAGTCTAGCATTAATACGAAGACACAGATGCACGAGCTCCTGAAGAGGGCATTCAGTGCGCGCTAACTCATCCAGGAGCTCCGATGACAAACCCCCCTGGAACTGGTCTAATAGTGCTGCCTCATTCCATCCTGAGAAACCACCCGAAAACTAGCAATATAATCCATGAGTGAGCCATGCCCCTGCTTCAGCTCTCTCAAATGTCTGTTTGCTGTTTGGCTTCGAACAGGGTCCTTAAACATGGCCTGAAACTGATAGCAAAACTCGGCGTAATTGTCCAACACCTGGTTGGGCTGGGTCAGCAGAGGCGTCGCCCAACGTGCTGCAGAGCCTGACAACAAACTAATCAAAAACCCCACCTTATCCTGGTCAGTGGGAAAGTCCTCAGGCTGAAGGTTCATGTACAGCTGGCACTGCCCAAAAAATGCTGGAAATTGGGCCAGCGAGCCATCAAATTTATCTGGCACTGCCACTGGGCATTTTCGGCGTGGCCGGGCAGCTTGCATTTGTGCCACATAGATAGATAGACAGATAGATAGATAGACAGACGGACGGACGGACGGACGGACGGACGGACAGACAGACCGACAGACAGACAGACAGACAGATAGATAGATAGATAGATAGATAGATAGATAGATAGATAGATAGATAGATAGATAGATAGATAGATAGATAGATAGATAGATAGATGATAGATAGATAGATGATAGATAGATAGATAGATAGATAGATAGATAGTTAGATAGTTAGATAGTTAAATAGATAGATAGATGATAGATAGATAGATAGATGATGATAGATAGATAGATAGATAGATGATGATAGATAGATAGATAGATAGATAGATAGATAGATGATAGATAGATAGATAGATGATGATAGATAGATAGATAGATAGATAGATAGATAGATAGATAGATAGATAGATAGAGATAGATAGATAGATAGATAGATAGATAGATAGATAGATAGATAGATAGATAGATAGATAGATAGATAGATAGATAGATGATGATAGATAGATAGATAGATAGATAGATAGATAGATAGATGATAGATAGATAGATAGATAGATGATAGATAGATAGATAGATAGATAGATAGATAGATAGATAGATGATGATAGATAGATAGATAGATGATGATAGATAGATAGATAGATAGATAGATAGATGATGATAGATAGATAGATAGATAGATAGATAGATAGATAGATGATAGATAGATGATGATAGATAGATAGATAGATAGATAGATAGATAGATAGATAGATAGATAGATGATGATAGATAGATAGATAGATAGATAGATAGATAGATAGATAGATGATATGATAGATGATAGATAGATAGATAGATGATAGATAGATAGATAGATAGATAGATAGATAGATGATGATAGATAGATAGATAGATAGATAGATGATAGATAGATAGATAGATAGATAGATGATAGATAGATGATAGATAGATAGATAGATAGATAGATAGATAGATAGATAGATAGATAGATAGATAGATAGAGATAGATAGATAGATAGATAGATGATAGATAGATAGATGATAGATAGATAGATAGATAGATAGATAGATAGATAGATAGATAGATAGATAGATATGATAGAGATAAACATGAGATATAGGTAGATAAACAGATGGATGAGAGATACATGAGATAGATAGACATGATATAGAGAGATAAACATGATGAGAGAGAGAGAGAGAGAGAGACTGGTTGATCTAAAATTCAGCAACCCATCTACTAAATTTGAAGTACAAGCTATTTCTTGCCTACAAGCTTTATTCTGTAGCTTCAACAATTCCCCCCACCCGCCTCTGCTCAGACCAATCCAGACCCTCTTTTTAAATGGAGCTACAAAAACTGGGCAAAAGGGAGGAGGGAAGGAAAAAAAAACAACTCTAGCAATCTGCATGTTCCCCGAGGAGACCTAGATCTCACTTTGCCTGTCTATTTTCTCAGGAACAAGTTGTGCTGCCTTATAACAGAGCATGTTCCCACTTTTTTGTGCTTTGGAGAACTGTCTGGTGTGTGTGTGTGTGTGTGTGTGTGTCTGTGTAGGAGATTTTCAGCGCCAGTCACATTCCAATCTTTCTGTCTCCTCGCATCTTTGTTTCAGATGAACTTTGGGACTTCCGCCTTCACCGGCAATGAACCCTAAACCCAACTGGCTGTTCCAGAACAGAAGCCACTCGCTGCCCCTTCTCAGTAGCTGTAATTCTCCCCCGCCCCCCCGCCGCCTCTTACAGGGATGTAATGCAAGGGACTAAAACAGGGGTCCCCAAACTTGGCAACTTTAAGACTTGTGAAAGTCCCCAAGTCTTAAAGTTGCCAAGTTTGGAGACCTCTGGACTAAAAGAATAACAGAGTTGGGAGGGACCTTGGAGGTCTTCTAGTCCAACCCCATCGACCCTATACCATTCTGGATAAAAGGCTGTTCAATCTCTTCTTGAAAACCTCCAGTGATGGAGCACCCACAACTTCTGGTGGCAAGTTGTTCCACTGATTGATTGTTCGCACCCTTAGGAAATTTCTCCTTAGTTCCAGGTTGCTTCTCTCCTTGATGAGTTTCCACCCATTGATTCTTGTCCTGCCTTCTGGTGCTTTGGAGCAGTGGTCCCCAACCTTTTTTGTACCAGGGACCAGTTTCAAGCACAAACACTTTTTCAAGGACCGGGGGTGGTGGTGGTGGAAGAGTCCGAGTTTGGTGGTTTGCTTGCAGACGTTTCATTACCTGACTAGGTAACATCTGATGTTGTTACCTAGTCGGGTAATAAAACGTCTGCCAGCAAACCACCAAGTTCAGGGAGCGCCTCGGCCCTGCCTCCCTCAGCCCCATCCCTCAGGTGTCTCCCTCCCTCCCTCAGGTGTCTGCCTCGTTCCTCTCTCAGTCGCTCTCGCTGCTCCACCAGCCCAGGAAGAAACTGCTTCAAAGAAGCGCGGGGGGGTGGCTTTTCCTGTCGCCGCAGCTCCTCCGAAGCGCCCGTTTACCCCCACTCCGCCCGCCCGCGTGCGGTTCAATCCACAGTGCTCCGTTCTGCCTGCCTACCTGCCTGCCTTCGTTTCGGAGCAGCTTCGGCTGATAAAAAGAGGCGAATAGTTATTATTCTCAGCCGAAGCTGCTCCCAAACAACCAGACAGGCAGAACAGGGCACTGAATTGAACCGCGCGCGGGCGGGCGGGGTGGGGGTAAACGGGTGCTTCGGAGGAGCTGCGGCGACAGGAAAACCCACCCACACACCCCCCCCGGCTTCTTTGAAGCAGTTTCTTCCTGGGCTGGTGGAGCAGCGAGAGAGCGACTGAGAGAGGAACGAGGTGGGAGGAAACCGAAGCCGCTGAGCCAGAGAGCAGGACAGGCTTCGGTTGCTTCCTCCCTCCCCTTCTTTCATTTGTGTCCTTGATCCCCGATTCCAGCAGGATTCACTGAAGGCGAAGAAAGCCGCCATTTTTTTTCTTTGCGGACCGGTACAGAGTGCTCCACGGACCGGTACCGGTCCGCGGCCCAGTGGTTGAGGACCCCTGCTTTGGAGAATAGCTTGATCCTCACTCTATGACAGCCCCTCATACTTTGGAATACAACTGTCATGTCTCCCCTAGTCCTTTTCATTAAACTAGACCTACCCAGTTCCTGCAACTGTTCTTCATACGTTTTAGCCTCCACTCCCCTAATCCTCTCTGTTGCTCTTCTCTGTACTCTTTCTAGAGTCCCAACATCTTTTTCATATCGTAGCGACCAAAGGTAGATGCAATATTCCAAGTGCGGTCTTCCCAAGGCACTAAAAATAAACTAAAGCTCCTTGTCATGAAATAACATCTTAAGAAGATATGTTGGTCAATGTCGCAATTTTCTAACCGGGCATAAATATTGCATTTAACAGATAACAGATAATCAGAGTTGGAAGGGACCTTGTAGGTCATCTAGTCCAACCCCCCCGCCCAAGCAGGAGACCCTACACCAAATGGCAGTCTAATCTCTTCTTGAAAGTCTCAAGTGATGAAGCTCCCACAACTTCTGAAGGAAATTTCTGTTCCATGGGTCGATTGTTCTAGTTGTCAGAAAAATTCTCCTTATTTCCAGGTTGAATCTCTCCTTGTTCAGTTTCCATCCATTATTCCTTGCCTGGCCTTCAGATGCTTTAGAAAACAGGTTGACCCCCCTCCTCCTCTCTGGGGCAGCCCCTCAAATACTGGAAGACCGCTATCATGTCTCCCCTGGTCCTTCTCTTCCCAAGACTAGCCAGGCCCAGTTCCTGTAACTGTTCGTCATATGTTTCAGCTTCCAATCATCCCCTCATCATTTATAAATGACAAACTTATGGTAGTCAGAATGCAGTGTTTCCCGCAAGATGAAATGGGAAAGTGGCACACCTTGCCCTAAACCACAATATTGCTAACCACAATAGACCGCACAATATAACCCCAACACAAACAAGCCATCTTAATTTAGAGCAACATCTAGAACCACCCAACGTTTCATGACTTTATAATAGCTCAATCAGTGACACAGGTAGTCCTCGACTTAACGGCCACATTTGAGCCCAACATTTCTGTTCCTCAGTGAGACATTTGCTAAGTGAGCTTTGTCCCCTTTTACGACCTTCCTTCCCATGGTTGTTAAGTGAATCGTTGCAATGGTTTAAGTTAGTTACATAAATGTTAAATCAATCTGGCTCACCCTCCCTTGACTTATACTTTGTCAAAAGGTCACAAAAAGGGATCATGTGAACAGTCATAAATATGAGTCAGTTACCAAGGTGACTTCAATCACGTGACCACGGGGATATCGCAATGGTCATAAGTGAAAAATGGTCCTAAGTAGGGGTGGGATTCAGCCGGTTCGGACCGGTTCGGGCTAACCGGTTGTTCAATTTGCATCTGGTTTGCCAAACTGGTAGTTGAACCTACCAGCTAGTCCCGTACCTCAACTCCCAGAAGTCTCCACGCGGCCCATTTTTGGATGCAGGTAAGTGCAGGGTCCGGGCGGAGGCTCTGGGAGGGGGGAAAAACGGGCCTGTTGTCAGGTTTCCAAGTGATGAAATCCATTTAAAAAGAAAAGAGCAAAGTCCATCTTCCAAAACAATTTCTTTTATGTGGGAAAGCACCAAATTGGCAAAGTCTGTTATGATTCCGGATCTGACACAACCCAAAATTACACCACATAATATTGGAACTTAGAAACAGCCCCCCAAAAGTCACATCTCCCTAATAGAAGTAAATTAACATTTGCCTGGTGTCCTCAATCTCCACCTCCAGGCCTCAGCAGGGTCAGGTTTTGTTCCCACGGGAAGGAGAACCGCCTAGCCTAAACAACTCTCTCTATTTCCACTCCTTCCACCTTAGGAATGTGGCAAGCCCGAAATCCTTCCCCCCCATAACCAACAAAGAGAAAGAAAGAAAGGGAATATATAATAAGGTTAAATAAAATGGCTACGCCTAAGTCAATTTCGGGCTTGACACCTGTTTCCGGCTTCCGGAGGGCCTTCAGAGCCCGGGGGAGGCCATTTTCAACACACACCCCCAGAGGCTTGAGGGAAGCATCCAGATTCTGGGGAAGGTGAAAAACAGCCCCCCCGGAACTTCCGGTAGGCCACGCCCACCCAGCACCTGGGCAGCAAACTGGTGCTTGGATTTTTAAATTCTACCCCTGGTCCCGAGTCTCTTTTTTCAGTGCCGTTGTAACTTTGAACGGTCAGTAAGTGAGCTGTTGCACGTCAGGGACCACCTGTGGCAATATAAAGCCATGGACCTAGATTGGCTTCTAGAATGGTTTGTAAGTTATAATTTGTGTCTTCGGTTTAGAGCTAAAATGGTAGCGCAGTGTATGTGGCTAAGGAAGGCAGTTGTTGAATCAATGGCATCAGATTTTAGAGCCTTCTGCCGTGGTTGTTAAGTAATTCACTGCCGTTGTTAAGTGAATCAGGCTTCCGCACTGAGTTATTTTTATATGGATGGTGCAATATTGATTGGTACATTTATATTCCCTGGTGATTTGTAAGACCCATAACTTACAGTTCAAACATCCGTAGTTTCATTATTGAAACATTTTTTGCAAATGTTTAACAAACAGAAGCTGTACTCTTAAGTAAACTTTCTTTTTCCATGCTCAATTCACGGAAATGTGAGCAACCAACACACGGGGAACAGGTTAAGTACTGTTTATTCATTGAAAACAGGATCAGTGAATGAAGAAAACAAACAGATTGATTAGGAGAGAGTCAACCTAGCAAATGATTCGTGCAAAAGAGCTCGTTTTGCAAGCACAGGTAGTCCCACAATGTGGAAAACGATCGTGTCATTTTTTTTTCAGTGCCTTGTAACTTTGACCGATCATTAACATGTTATTTGGACTCCTTGGAAAGAGAGAAGGGGGAAGGAGAGGCAGAGAGAAAAAGGAACAGGAGGGAAGGAGAAAAGGAAAGGGGAGGGGGGGAGGAGACAGGACGAAAGGAGAGGGAGGAAGGAGAGAAAGAGAAAGGGAGGAAGCGGGAGGGAGAGAGGGAAGGAGACAGGAAGAAAGGAAAATAAGGGAGGAAAGAGAGACAGAAAAAGAGAAAGAAGGAAGGAAGGAGAAAGGAAAGAAGGAGACAGGAAGAAATGAAGGAAGGAAGTGAAAGAAGAAAGGGACAAGGAAGAAGGGAGGAAGAAAAAAGGAAGGAGACAGGAAGAAATGAAGGAAGGAAGTGAAAGAAGAAAGGGACAAGGAAGAAGGGAGGAAGAAAAAGAAGGAGACAGGAAGAAAGGAAAGGAAGGGAGGAAGGAGAGATAGAGAAAGGGAAGAGAGGGAGGAAGAGAGGGAGGGAGGGTGAGAGAAAGAGGAGGGAAGGAAGGAGAGAGGAAGAAAGGAAAGGGAGGAAAGAGACAGAAAAAAGAAGGAAGGAGAAAGGAAAGAAGGAGACAGGAAGAAATGAAGTAAGGAAGGAAGGAAAGAAGGAAGGAAGGAGAGGGAGAAAGGAGAGAAAGGGAGAAGGAGGAAGGGAGGGAGGAAGGAAAAAAGGAAGGAGATAGGAAGAAAGGAAAGGGAGGGAGGAAGGAGAGATAGAGAAAGGGAAGAAGAGGGAGGAAGAGAGGGAGGGGGTGAGAGAAAGAGGAGGGAAGGAAGGAGAGAGGAAGAAAGGAAAGGGAGGAAAGAGACAGAAAAAGAAGGAAGGAGAAAGGAAAGAAGGAGACAGGAAGAAATGAAGGAAGGAAGGAAAGAAGGAAGGAAGGAGAGGGAGAAAGGAGAGAAAGGGAGAAGGAGGAAGGGAGGGAGGAAGGAAAAAGGAAGGAGATAGGAAGAAAGGAAAGGGAGGGAGGAAGGAGATAGAGAAAGGGAAGAAGAGGGAGGAAGAGAGGGAGGGAGGGTGAGAGAAAGAGGAGGGAAGGAAGGAGAGAGGAAGAAAGGAAAGGGAGGAAAGAGACAGAAAAAAGAAGGAAGGAAGGAGAAAGGAAAGAAGGAGACAGGAAGAAATGAAGGAAGGAAGGAAAGAAGGAAGGAAGGAGAGGGAGAAAGGAGAGAAAGGGAGAAGGAGGAAGGGAGGGAGGAAGGAAAAAAGGAAGGAGATAGGAAGAAAGGAAAGGAAGGGAGGAAGGAGAGATAGATAAAGGGAGGAAGAGGGAGGAAGGGAGGGTGAGGGAGAGAGGAGGAAGGAAGGAGAGAGGAAGAAAGGAAAGGGAGGAAAGAGAGACAGAAAAAGAGAAAGAAGGAAGGAAGGAGAAAGGAAAGAAGGAGACAGGAGGAAAGGAAGGAAAGGAAGAGCCTGGGCCTCCCCCGCCTTCCCCGTCTGTTGCTGTGGTGCCTCTGAGGCCATCTGGACTGGGAACATCCGAGTGTCGTCCTCATCATCGGGGCCTTCCCCGTTCCCAGCCCTCCCCCTCCCTCCTTCCCTCTGCCAGTAAGGGCAGGTTGTCCAGGGGGCTTAACTGGATCACAGGGAAAGGATTAACGGGGGCGGTTCAATCTGCCGCCCTTGATAGCTGACCCGGCCCGGCCCGGCCTCACCCCGCAGCCCCTGCAGAGAAAAGCGGGAAAAGCGGCTTCTCTGGACGCCTCCAGAGACGATGCTGAAAGGAGCCGTGGGGCCCAGGAATGGTGGCCTGTCAAGGGCAGCCTGGGGGACCCACCTGGGGGACCCACCTGGAGGTCGAGGTGGGCAACCGGAGCCGCTCTGGGGTGGGCGGAGGACAAGCCAGCCTCCGCCCACAGGGGCAACCACCTGCCTCTTCCAGCTCTTTTCCCTCCCTCCTTCCTCCCCACCTCTCCCCTTCTCCTTCCTTCCTTTCCACTTTTTCCCCTTTCCTCCATCCTTCCCTTGCTCCTTTTCCTTCCTTCTCCCTTTCTCCCCTCCCTCCTTCCTTTCTTCCCGGCTCCTTCTTTCCATTCTCCTTCCTCCCTCCCTCTTTCCTTTACCTTCCTTCTACCTTTTCTCCTTCCATCCATCCTTCCCTAGCTCCTTTTCCTCCCTCCCTTCTCCCTTTCTCTCTCCTCCTTCCCTCCTTCCCATCTCCTTCCTTCTTTCCATTCTTCTTCCTCCGTCCCTCCCTCCTTCATCCCTTTACCTTCCTTCCTCTTCACTTTTTCTCCTTCCATCCATCCTTCCCTCACTCCTTTTCCTTCCTTCCTGTCTCCTTCTTTCCTTTCTCCATCCTTCTTTCCTCTTCCTTTTACCTTCCTTCTTCCCTCTCCAATTCATTTTCCTTCCTTTCCTCCGTTTCCTTTCTTCCTTCTTCTCCACTTTCTCCTTCCCTCCCTCCCTATATTCCTTCCTTCCTTCTCCCTTTCTCTCTTCTCCCTGTCTCCTTGTTTCCTTCCTCCATCCTTCCTTCCTTTTCCCTTTACCTTCCTTCCTCTCCAACTTTTTCCTACCTTCCCTCCCTCCCTCTATTGCTTCCTTCCTTCCTTCTCCCTTTCTCACTCCTTCCTCCCTTTTCCTTTCTTCCTGTCTCCTTGTTTCCTTTCTCCATCCTTCCTTTCTTTTCCCTTTACCTTCCTTCCTCTCCAACTTTTTCCTTCCTTCCTTCCTTCTCCCTTTCTCACTCCTTCCTCCCTTTTCCTTTCTTCCTGTCTCCTTGTTTCCTTTCTCCATCCTTCCTTCCTTTTCTCTTTACCTTCCTTCCTCTCCAACTTTTTTCCTTCCTTCCTTCCTTCCTTCCTTCCTTCCTTCCTTCCTTCCTTCCTCCCTCCCTCCCTCCCTCCCTCCCTCCCTTCCTGTTCCTCTTCATTCCCTGTGTTCAGCCCTGCCCTCGATCAATGCTTCTGCAAAAACTCACCCCCCATTTTCAATTACCAGCTGAATTCTAACGTTTGGTTCTCACGGGCCAAAGCTAAGGGGCTTTGAACTGATTTCTTGCTTGAGCTGTACGGATCTCTCTTCCTTTAAATCCAGCCTTTCCGCCCAGAAAATGGTTCCCATATTTCCCTGGTCCTTTTTTCTTCTTCTTCTGGGGAAAGGAGTGTGCCTTGGTTACGCATCATCCCTCCCCCCCCCCCCCCCCCAACTGGGAAACACTGGGAAAGTCAAACTTTCCCCTCTGATCTGCAGTCCATTTAATCTGGCCAAGCAGCACTTGACGTCAGTGGAAATAATCCAGTTTAGGTGCAAAATGGTCTCCTTTAAGTGCCGTGTTGGGTTTGCCTGTTCACTTATTTTGGAGAGGGGGGGGAAAAAAGCACATAAGCCAAAAATTAATACCAAGTTTAATGCTAGACCAACAACTTAGTTGTACAAAACAACAACACTCCAATGAAGGAACTATCAATTCAGACAAACAGTTAACAACAGAACTACTAAGAAGATACCCAAATTCCCATCAATAGCGAAAAGGAAGCCCCTTGTACATAAAGAGAGAGCAAACCCCACTCTCTTGTAGCACTGATGATGTCACTTAGTTGGGTCACGAAATGTCTCCAAGAAAACCACCAAGCTCAGGGAGCGCCAAGCGTTCTCGGATGTTGATACCCAAGAGCGGAGGTAGGGAACTAAGGCCCCTTTCCCACCTGTGGACTTCAACTCCCAGAATTCCCGAGTCAGCATCCCATAAGTCCTTGGTTAGCTCCCGATGCTTCCTCCTCTCTTTTACTCTGCTCTAGCACTGATGACGTTACCTAGTTGGGTCATGAAACGTCTGCAAGAAAGCAGCCAAGCTCAGAGAGCACCAAGGACCCCACAGTCCTTTTCCTCCTCTTCCTCTTCCTCCTCCTCCTCCCCCTTCCTCCTTTCCACAAATCTCACTTCCTTCTAGCACTGATGATATTACCTAGTTGGGTCATGAAACGTCTGCAAGAAAGCAGCCAACCTCAGAGAGCACCAAGGACCCCACAGTCCTCTCCTCCTCCCTCCTCCTCCTCTTCCTCCTCCTCCTCCCTCCTCCTCTCCTCCTCCTCCTCCTCTTCCTCCTCCTCCTCCTCCTCCTCCTCCTTATACACCACTTCCTTCTAGCACTGATGATGTTACCTAGCTGGGTCATGAAACATTTGCCAGGAAACAAGCAAGCTCAAAAAGGAACCCACAATCCTCTTCCTCCTCCTCCTCTTCCTCCTCCCACCCCCTCAATCCCACTTCCTTCTAGTACTGATGATGTTACCTAGATGGGTTACGAAACGTCTGCAAAATAAGCCCATCAAGCTTAGAGTGCACCAAGGACCCCCACAAAAAATATATACAGCACGCTGAACATAAAGTTTCTTGCAAAAAGTTGGGTCCAAAACGGAAAGAACGGGTTTATTCAAGTTTCTAGTTCTTTTGCAATATTCCAGGGAACGGGTCCAATAGGATTGGTTCCTTTATTTGGCAGAGGAGTTCCAGGATCTTGTCTCCTCTGCTGATAAGAGCTTAAACCCTTCTGGCCAGGATTAGGTGACCCAGGTTCTGGAAGTCAAAGGGTCTGAAAAGCCCAGGACGCTATTTCTCCAGGCGTCAATGCAGCAGTCATGACAAAGGAAAGAACGTGGCATCTGCTTCAGGCTGATATCTCCCATTGATTTACCATTCTTTTATTTGCCTTGGTGGTCGCTCTTTATTTTTATTTATTTATTTATTTATCTGCATCCCGCTTTTATTCATTTTGCAAATGACTCAAGTTTGGTGTAACATTTCCAGTATACTTTCCTCCTCCTATTTGCCCCACAACAACAACCCTGTGAGGTGGGGGGGGGCTGAGAGAGAGGGTCCAAAGTTGCCCAGCTGGCTTTCATGCCTAAGGCAGGACTAGAACTCACCATCACCTGATGATTGTCCCAAAGTCACCCAACCAGCTTTCATGCCTAAGGCGGGACTAGAACTCCCCATCACCTGATGATTGTCCCAAAGTCACCCAGCTGACTTTCACGCATAAGGCAGGACTAGAACTCACCGTCACCTGGTGATTGGCTCAAAGTCACCCAACCAGCTTTCATGCCTAAGGCGGGACTAGAACTCACCGTCTCCTGGTGATTGGCTCAAAGTCACCCAGCCTTCTTTCATTTCTAAGGTGAAACTAGAACTCCCTGTCTCCTGGTGATTGGCTCAAAGTTACCCAGCCAGCTTTCATGCCTAAGGCAGGACTAGAACTCCCAGTCTCCTGGTGATTGGCCCAAAGTCACCCAGCCATCTTTCATGCCTAAGGCGGGACTAGAACTCCCAGTCTCCAGGTGATTGGCTCAAAGTTACCCAGCCAGCTTTCATGCCTAAGGCAGGACTAGAACTCACCGTCTCCTGGTGATTGGCTCAAAGTCACCTAGCCTTCTTTCATTTCTAAGGTGAAACTAGAACTCCCAGTCTCCTGGTGATTGGCTCAAAGTCACCCAGCCATCTTTCATGCCTAAGGCGGGACTAGAACTCCCAGTCTCCTGGGGATTGGCCCAAAGTCACCCAGCCATCTTTCATGCCTAAGGCGGGACTAGAACTCCCAGTCTCCTGGGGATTGGCCCAAAGTCACCCAGCCATCTTTCATGCCTAAGGCGGGACTAGAACTCCCAGTCTCCTGGTGATTGGCTCAAAGTCACCCAGCCATCTTTCATGCCTAAGGCGGGACTAGAACTCCCAGTCTCCTGGGATTGGCCCAAAGTCACCCAGCCATCTTTCATGCCTAAGGCGGGACTAGAACTCCCAGTCTCCTGGTGATTGGCTCAAAGTCACCCAGCCAGCTTTCATGCCTAAGGCAGGACTAGAACTCACCGTCTCCTGGTGACTGGCCCAAAGTCACCCAGCCAGCTTTCATGCTTAAGGCAGGACTAGAACTCACCGCCTCCGGGTGATTGGCCTGAAGTCACCCAGTTGGCTGTCATGCTTAAGATGGCACTATAACTCACGGTTTCCTAGTGATTGGCCCAAAGTCACATAGATGGCTTTCATGCCTGAGGTAGAACTAGAACTCACCGTCTCCTGGTGATTGGCCCAAAGTCATCCAGCTGACTTTCACGCATAAGGCAGGACTAGAGCTCACCGTCACCTGGTGATTGGCTCAAAGTCACCCAGCCAGCTTTCATGCCTAAGATGGTACTAGAACTCACCATCTGCTGAATTCTAGCCTGGTGCTTTAACAACTAGAGCAAACTGGATGGTTGTCACCTTGAGTTATTTCTAAAAAAGAACAAGGGTGGGATTCAAATAAGTGAACAAATCTCTAAGGCAAATGTCAGGGTTGTGGGGTTTTGGGAATGTAACCCTCTTTGCCCTTAGGATAAAGCAAAACATGTTGAGCCCTTGGAGCCCAAGAATGGAGACTGGATAATTTCAGAATAAACCGAGCCAATGTCATCTGTTGATTCTTCTTTAATCCGATGAGCCCAGGCCGGCCTAAGTATTTGACTCACCTCTTAAAACCGATGGAAAACTATCCTGGGTAATAATTAAAAAGGGATTGGACCCTGGCGTGGTCACTCCGGCCCAGGGCAACTGGCAGCAATGACAAAGGGACCATTCATCTCCACTAGCCCGAAACTTTTCCTGCAAACCGTGTTTCGGTTTTAATAGTCGCCGGAATTACGGCTCTTTTGAACGCCTTTATGCATTTGTGCCTAAAAGTCAGTTTGGTAAGCCACCAATGAAAGGAGCGCTAAAAAAAAAAAGATGTACTTCTGTACAATGCATAGATAGTCCTTGACTTACGATTGGAAGGGAGAACCAATTGAAGTGAGTTTTTGCCCTGTTTTACGTCCTTTCCTGCCACCGGGGATGGGATTCAAATGTTTTAACAACCGGTTCTGTGGGCATGGCTTCATTTGTGGGTGTGGCTTGGTGGGTGTGACTGGGCGGGCGTGGCCAGGTGGCCATGTGACTGGCAAACCAAATACAAGTGGTCCTCGCTTAATGGCCGATGGCTTAACAAGTGTTCTAATTTATGACTGACCTCCCCAGAGCTACCTGACTTGTTTTGGGAGTTTTGACAGCCATGTGCGCGCGCACACACACACACACACACACACACACACTCCCTTCTAACCCTGCTGTTCTCTGATTCCGTAAGGATCTCCTGCTGGGGCAGGGGGGTTAGACTAGATGGCAAACCTATGGCATGCGAGCCTCAGCCAAACTTACCTGCACTGCACCTGCGTCCACCTCCCAGCTAATTTTTGGCCCGTTTGAGGCCATTTTTGCCCTCCCAGAGGCTTGAAGGAAGCCTCTGCAGCCTCGGGAGGCCGAAAAAACGGGCTTTTTCGGAAATACCGGAAGTGCCAAAACGGGCCCATTTTTCGGCTTCCAAAGGCTACAGAGGCTTGCCTCGAGCCTCCGGGAGGGCAAAAACGGCCTCAAACGGGGCTGAAAATCACCTGGGAGGTGTGTGCATGTGCAGTGCAGGTAAGGGGGGGGGTTGTTGTGCCTGCATGTGCACCGGGGGCACGGCGCATTGCATTGTGGGTGTTGGCATGCATGCACCTTTGGCACACCACAACAAAAAGGTTCGCCGTCACTGGATGACCTCTGAGATCCTTTGCAGGCCAGCCCTAGATTGCTGTGCTGTTTCAAAGAGTCTTCTGAAGCCAGGGTTTGTGTCCTTCCTTCCTCTCCTTTTTTCTCTCCCTCCCTCCCTCCCTTCCTCCCTCCCTCTGGGCGGGGAGGGGAGAGGCCAGCCAGGGGCGCAATTTGCCGGTTCTCTGAACTGCACAGAATCGTAACAACCGGTTCTACAGAACCGGTCCAAAACCGGCAGAATCCCACCCCTGCTTGCCACTGTGGTTAAGTAAATATCTGCAGTTGTTCAGTTAGCAACACGGTGGTTAAGGGAATCTGGCTCCCCCATGGACCTTGGCTGGTCAGAAGGTGGCAAAAGGGGATGATGTGACCCCCCCCTCAGGGACGTTGTGGCCGTCGTAACTGTGAGTCAGTTGCCAAGCATCTGATTTTTTGATCACGTGACAAAAGTCATAAGTGGCACTAAACAGACCGTTGTAACTCAAGGAGTCGCTCTAATATTGATAGCAGCCAACCCAATGAAGTTTCTGTTACGGTTTTTGGTTAACCCACCAGCTGTTTTTGGAATACAGGAAGTCCTCAACTTACAACAGTTCATTTAGTGACCATTCGAAGTTACGACGGCACTAAAAAAAGTGACTTTTGACCATTTTTTTCACACTTACGACCGTTGCAGCATCCCCCTGGTCACGTGATCAGAGGTCAGGCACTTGGCAAGTGACTCGTAGTTATGATGGCCACAGCTTCCCGTGGCCACGCGATCCCCTTTTGCGACCTTCTGACCAGCAATTTCAAAGGGAAGCCAGATTCACTTAAGGACCGTGTTACAAACATTTAACTGCTGGGATTCATTAACAATTGTGGCAAGGAAGGTGGGGCAAAACTCACTTAACAAATGTCTCCCTTAACAATAGAGATTTTGGGCTCTGTTGTGGTCGTAAGTTGAGGACCAGTTGTAGAATATCCGCCACCATCGAATTCTACCGTATAGGGCCGTATTCATGCAATATCAGGCATTTTCAATTCAATTGCATAGAATGTGGAGGATGTGGTGTCTGTCTGTGTTTTATTTCCATAGTCATAATGGACACTGAAGATGGTATTTAATTTTGTTGTACGAGGTACAATGACAATAAACTAAAACTAAACCTGGAAAGGCCATTTATCAATTTTAATCTCATTTTAAAGGGATTCGGAGACTCCTTTTAGGCTGGACCGAAGCCAAAAATCCTGCATATTTTCACCAGCTTGTTTTTTAATTTATTATGGGTCCATTCTTGTCAATTCCCTCAACACTGTCCAACTATTTACTAAGTCTGCATTACTATAACTATTAATCTCCTCATCATGCCTTATCACCCATCCCCTCCCACTTGTGACTAGTCGTATGACTACAGTCGCTTGTATCCTTGGATTGTTTCCCAGTATGATTTGATTGCTTATTGTACCCTATGACTATCATTAAGTGTCGTATCTTATGATTCTTGACTCTTGATGAATGCATCTTTTCTTTTATGTACACTGAGAGCATTTGCATCAAGATAAATTCCTTGTGTGTCCAATCACACTTGGCCAATAAAAAGAATTCTATTCTGTTCTGTTCTGTTCTATTCTGTATTTTATATTCTATAGTCTACTGTATATTCTGTATTCTATTCTGTCTTATTCTATTCTATTCTGTTCTGTTCTATTCTATTATCTGTTCTATTCTATTCTATTCTATTCTATTCTATTCTATTCTATTCTATTCTATTCTATTCTCTATTATTCTATTCTATTTTCTATTTTCTATTTTCTATTTTCTATTTTCTATATTCTATATTCTATTCTACTCTACTCTACTCTACTCTACTCTATATTCTGTTCTATTCTATTCTATCTATTCTGTATTGCTATTCTATTTTATTGTATTCTATTCTATTATTTATTCTGTTCTATTCTATTCAATCAAAGTTTTTTTTTTGAACAGATCGGTTGATGGGCAGCTCGCTGAATTCCCAACCAGCTGGGAGAACCAGTTGAGGCAGTCTGTGTTATGATCTCATTTGGCCTCGGCTTACTCTAAGCACATTCTTGTGTTTGTGACATACACTTGATTGCCAAAGCGTCTCTCACGTACAACTCTCTGTGTTTCTACAACACAATTAAGTTGTTGAAAACTCTGTGGATGCATCAGCAGCACACCCAAAGGTTGGCTAATGGTTAGCCCCGGTGGCTTTGTGTTTAGCTGGATGTTATGGGGTGAGTGCAACTCATTGGTTATTTAGGGTTTAAAGTATTGTGCCAACACGGAGCATTGTGTGTTCAGTAGCTGGAAATGGAATCTGAAGACAGTTAGTCATTTGGCCATCCGCTTAATTCAACTGAAAAAAGGTGTCGGGATTCCGGCAGTGACCCCCATTTAAATCATGAGTCTCGAGCCAAACTTCCAAAACTTCCAAAGGATTTATTGGGAGTTAACATGTCTGGCGCTGCCTGGGTGTAGCCAACTCTGAGACACATCATTCACTGTCACCCTTGACCCTGGTTTCCCCCCACCCACCTGGGTGTATCCTAATTCATATTCTCCAATGGGACACCTCCATAGCCCAGAGTCATCAATCAGGCTTGTTAGGAATATGAGTCACCTAACAGCTATTTGGGTTAGAAATATATAAACCAGAATAAACATTTTAAAACGGTATCTTTAAGAAAATGCAAAACTGTAATTAGGTGTGGTTTCTCAAACGGCCGTAAGATGGAGCCAGAAACCTGGGTTGTCTTGGTCTTAGTCTCAGAAGAGAGTGTGAGTGTGTCTCTGTTTCCTTCTGTTGGAAAGAGTTGCCGTTCCTCCATTTTTCTGGATTTAATGTAAGTCTGTTACTGAACTGTTTTTTGACACTGGACTTTGTTATTGAATTATCCCTGGATTGAAAACTGACTGATTTAACTTGTGAATGACTTTGGATTGCTTATTTTGGACTTTGCTTAAACCTTTCTGGAAGTAAAAACCTACATTTACTGTACAGTGTATCTGTGTGCTGTGTGTGTATTACTCCAACACTACTCTCTATACGTCTCCCCAGTTAGAATTTTGCTGGGTAGAAACTTCAGTCACCTAGTTACTATCTTTGCAAAACTAGGCATGGAATGCACTTTCATTTTCCAAGCTGCCACACTGCTCTTTCAAACCCCTTTCCCCCCCTCCCTTTCTGTTGGCAACTCTAAAAACAAAGAGATAAATATTTTACCAGTTGACCAAAGGGACTTATAACTAGTCCTCACCAGTGATTGGATTCAACTGATATAACAACTGGTCCGGTGAGTGTGTGCTTTGCACGCGCAGCATTTAAAAACTGCCCCATTTCAGCACTAAAACTTACCTCCGGCTGCAGCCGCGGGGAGAAAAATAGCCGAGGGGCAGCAATCCACTGTGCCACGCAGATCAGCTGTGCTGCAAAAAATGGAAATAAAGGACAGACTTGGGCAGGGGCAAACCAATTGCCCGAACTGCTCCAAACGGGCTGAATCCCACCACCCTGGTCCTCACACTTAAAACCACTGCAGCATCCCTGCGGTCACAAGATCAAAAATTTGGACTCCTGTGCATGTATCTATGATGTTTGAAGCGTCCCAGGGGTCACATAGTCAGATAGCAGATAATCAGAGTTGGAAGGGACCTTGTAGGTCATCTAGTCCAACCCCCGCACCCAAGCAGGAGACCCTACACCATTTCTGACAGATGGGAGTCCATCTCTTTTTGAAAGCCTCCAGGGATGAAGCTCCTTCCGAAGGCAACTTCTGTTCCATGGGTGGATTCTCATTGTCAGAAAGTTTCTCCTTATTTCCAGGTTGAATCTCTCCTTCGTCAGTTTCCATCCATTATTCCTTGTCTGGCCTTCGGGTGCCTTGGAGAAGAGCTTGACCCCCTCCTCCTCTCTGGGGCAGCCCCTCAAATATTGGAAGGCTGCTCTCCTGTCTCCCCTGGTCCTTCTCTTCCCTGGACTAGCCAGGCCCAGTTCCTGCAACCGTTCTTCATTATGTTTTGGTCTCCAGGCCCCTCATCGTCCTGGTTGCTCTTCTCTGCACTTTTTCTGGAGTCTCAACATCTTTTTTATAGTGTGGTGACCAAAACTGGATGCAGGACTCTAGGTGTGGCCTTACTAAGGCTTTATAGAATGGTGTTAGTCCTCTCTATAATCCTCAGCTGTGACCTTCCCAACCATTGTCTGAAAAGCAGAGTAAATGGAAGAAACCGGATTTGGGATCTGTTGCGATTTCAGTTCGCTAAGCAGTCAGTCCCACGTTGAGGAGGACGATCTGTACGCTCTGCTGATATTGACTCAACTTCCCTGTCTTCTCAAAAAAGGAAGGATGGTAATTCCTTCCTTTTTCACCATTGGCAAAAGGAAACGGTGTTTCTAGACCTCATGAAGTGCCGTAAGCTCCAGAAATCCTTAATCGGAAGCCAGGATTCCCGGCTTGTGCTAACTCCTCATGCTACAACTATTTCCTTTTAGCTTTATATGATATCCACGCAAAGAGGGGTGCATTTTGGTAAACCATGATTTTTAAAAAGGATCCGTGCAACTGGGTGATATATAGATTGAACCAAAAAATAAAATAAAATAGAGCTAGCAGTAGGTTGGACTAGGACATCTCCAAGCTCCCTTCTAACTCTGTCACTCTGTTATATTTTTTTGGGAAAGTCATGGCTTTAATACAGGTGAGTGCTTGACTTCGGACCACAATTGAACTCAAACTTTCTGTTGCTAAGCAAGACAGTCGTTAAGTGGGTTTTACCCCCTTTCTATGACTTTTCTTGCCACCATTGTTAAGTGGAACACTTGTTGTAAGTTAATTACATGGTTGTTAAGTGAACCGGGCTTCCCCGTTGACCTTGCTTGTCAGAACATCGCAAAAGGGGATCACGTGCCCCCCCGGATACTGCAACGGTCATAAGTATGAGTCAGTTGCCAAGGGTCTGACTTTCAATCACGTGATCGTGGGGTCATAAGCGTGAAAAATGGTCCTAAGTTGCTTTTTCCAGTGAGCTGTTGTAACTTTAACAGATTTTGCTACATAAAATATAGATTCTTAGGGCCGGAAGGGACCCCTGAGATCTTCCAGTCCAACCCTCTACTCAAAGCAGAAGACTTTCCATCCCGGTCAAATGGTTGTTTGGTCTAGTTAGCACGGAAAGTCAAATCAATAAGACACGGTAGGAATGAATCCAGGAAGAGTTGAGTTGCACTCAGGAAGGTCTCCAAGGCAAATAACAGAGTTGGAAGGGACCCTGGAGGTCTTCTAGTCCAACCCCCTGCTTAGGCAGGAAACCCTACACCAATTCAGACAAAGGGTTATCCAACCTCTTCTTAAAAACCTCCAGTGTTGGAGGATTCACAGCTTCTGGAGGCAAGTTGTTCCACTGATTAATTGTTCTAACTGTCAAGAAATTTCTCCTTAGTTCTAAGTTGCTTCTCTCCTTGATGAGTTTCCGTCCATTGCTTCTTATTTTGCTTTCAGGTGCTTTGGAGAATAGCTTGACCCCTTCTTCTTTGGGGCAGCCCCTCAACTACTGCAAGACTGCTATCATGTCTCCCTTAGGCCTTCTTTTCATTAGACTAGACTTACCCAATTCTTTCAACCATTCTTCCTATGTTGTGATATTCCAGTCCAACCCTCCACTCAAGGCAGAAGACTTCCATCCCAGTCAAATGGTTGGCTGGTCTAGACCTAGAAAACCTAGAACTACGCCGCCTCTGGTCTGATCTAAGTATGGTATATAAAATCATACATTGCAATGTCCTACCTGTCAATGAATACTTCAGCTTCAACCATAACAACACAAGAGCAAACAATAGATACAAACTCAAGGTCAATTGCACCAAACTTGATTGCAGGAAATACAACGACTTCAGCCACAAAGTGGTCAATGTCTGGAATCCTCTACCTGACTCTGAGGTTTCTTCCCCAAACCCCAAAAACTTTAACCTTAGACTGTCTACTATTGACCTCACCCCTTTCCTAAGAGGTCTGTAGGGGGCATGCATAAGCGCACCAATTGTGCCTACCGTCCCTGTCTATTTGTTTCTTTTTGTTTTTCTTATATGTACTCATTTCATGTCTTCATAACTATGTTTATACTAATACCTGTTATCTTATAATCGCTTGACAAATAAAATAAATAAATAAATAGGAAAAAAAAAATAAAATCAAATCAACAAGACACAGTAGGAATGAGTCCAGGAAGAGTTGAATCGTGCCCAGGAATGCACTTCGGGAATGTGCCTGGATTCCAGGGATCCATCGTTCCTTCCTGTCCAGATGTCCCTCAGTCTCATCTCTTCCTCTCCATGAACTTGAACTTGGCTGGGGTCCAAGAATGACGGAATTGCAGTCTCATTAACCGTGAGTTCCTCTTGGGTTTACCAAGAGGAGAAGCCAGACAATGTAAGTTCTGTGTTTGGCAACATGGGGACGATTCTGCCAAACCGGTGGCCTTTCCGGTTGAGTCATACCGGCCAGGAAAAGAGGGAGATTGGAGAACAATCGTGGAGAGATAAGAGGCTGATTCACCTTGTGATCCGAAAGCCCACCTAAAATCAACACAACCCCCCCTCTGTCCCCGGAAGAGGAGAGGGGAGAAGAAGTCCATTTTTGGAAAATATTTGGAAAGACAAACTGTTGAAGCGCACACAAAAAACACCGTTCAAGGCCGAGGTCCACGTCAGTCAACAAACCCCCTTTCAGTTGTGGGTCTTCTCAATCATACAAAGTTAGAAGGAGGAGGCTTCTAACGTTCTCCACCCAGCCAGCAGCTGGACTGGGACAACCCAACAATTGCTATGGGCTTTAGAGGTTTAGGATTAAATTGATTTATTTGGGGAGGTTTTCAAAACTAAGCCAAACAACCATTTGACCGGGATGGAAGTCTTCTGCCTTGAATAAAGGAGTGGACTGGAAGATCTCAAAGGTCCCTTCCGGCCCTAATAATCTCTATTTTATGCAGCAAAATCTGTTGGGTGCAATGCTGAAGTTTTAAGGTCCAGTGAAGCAGGACAGCTGTCCTCAACTTGCAAAGTTCATTTAGTGACCATTCAAAGCACTGGAAAAAGCGACTTAGGACCCTTTTTCACACTTAGGACCATTGCAGCAGCATCAAGATCACATGATCAAAATTCAGAGGCTTGGCAACTGACTTGTATTTATGACGGCTGCCGTGTCCTGGACTCCCATGATCCCCTTTGGCGATGTTCTGACAAGCAAGGTCAATGGGGAAGCCCGATTCACTTAACAACCGTGTAATTAACTTAATCACTGCAGCGTTTCACTTAACGGTGGCAAGGAAAGTCATAGAAAGGGGTTAAAACTCACTTAACGACCATCTTGCTTAGCAACAGAAAGTTTGGGTTCAATTGTGGTCCTAAGTCAAGCACTCCCCTGTATTAAAGCCATGACTTTCCCCCCCAAAATTATAACAGAACCACAAGAGTTGGAAGGGAGCTTGGAGATGCGTCCTAGTCCAACCTGGCAAGCTACCGAAATGCATCTGGGTGGGCCTTCCTTGGTGGGGTGGGAAGGTTCAGAAGGTGCCGTTCCAGTGGTGGGACTCTACCGGTTCAGGCGAACTGGTAGTAAAAAAGGCTACTGTTCAACCCAACCAGTATTTATTTGTTTATTTATGTATTTATTTATTCATTCATTCATTTATTTATTTGTTTGTTTATTTATTTATTTACTTATTTATTTACTTTATTATTTATGATTTACTTATTTATGCTTATTTATTTAGGCTTCCTCCCGATGAGGCAAAAAACTGGAGCTTAGGGATGGGTGGGTGCAAAAACAAAGGAGGAGGAGGAGGCCAGGAGGAGGAGGAGGAGGAGGAGGAGGGTGAAAAAGAAGAAGAAGGAAGAAGAAGAAGATGAAGAAGAACAAGAAGAAGAGAGGAGGAGGAGGAGGAGGAGGAGGAGGAGGAGGAGGAGGAGGAGGAGGAGGAGGAGGAGGAGGAGGAGGAGGAAGGGAAGAAGAAGGAAGAAGAAGAGGAGGGGAAAATGAAGGAGGAGGAGGAGGAGGAGAAAACAGAGGAGGAAGCGGAAGTAAAGAGATGAGGAGGAGATAATGAGAAGAAGAGAAGAAGAAGAAGAAGAAGAAGAAGAAGAAGAAGAGAAGAAGAAGAGAAGAAGAAGAGAAGAAGAAGAAGAAGAAGAGAGAGGAGGAGGAGGAGGAGGAGGAGGAGGAGGAGAGAGGAGGAGAGGAGGAGGAGGAGGAGGAGGAGGGGCAAGGATGCTATGGGTGACTCCTCTGATGGAGCTAGTAAGACCAAGGAGAAGGAAGGAAGGAGAAGGAAGGAGAAGGAGAGGAAAGGAAGGAAGAAGAAGAAGAAGAAGAAGAAGAAGAAGAAGAAGAAGAAGAAGAAGAAGAAGAAGAAGAAGAAGAAGAAGAAAAGAAGAAGAGAAGGAAGGAAGGAAGGAAGGAAGAACCACATCCACCCAGTCACCTGGCCACGCTCACAGAACCGGCAGTAAAAACGTTGGCATTCCCTCCCCCTGTGCTGTTGGGTGGATGAGTAGGGTTTCCTCTCTGCTTCTTGAGAGCCAGGTGCTTCCTCCGGCAACCCTTCTCGAGAGGGAGTGAAGGACCTTCCCAAGAAATGCCGGATGTCGAGAGAGGGCAGCGAGGCTTCCACACAATGCCTCCCTGACGCGCGGCAGGAAAAGCTGTCCCTGTGGTGCGGCATGTTTGGGCCGGAGGTGGCCGGTGACATCAGCTGCACGTGAAATGAAAGTCAGCGTTACGTCATCCAAGGGAAGCTTGGAGAGGATCAACTGCAAGTGAGGGGAGGACCTGGTGGATCTGAAGAGGCTTCAGACCAGCTTCTCCCATCTTGTGATTCCCCCCCCAGACAAGGGGGTGGACCATAGACGGCTCTGTCGTGAGTCGCCTTGCTCAACCCTGGAGGCCTTGAAGCAGAGATTGGACAACCGTTTGTCTGAAGCGGTTCAGGTTTTCCTGTTTGAGCAAGAAGGTTGGAGGGGAAGACAGGTTAACAGAGTTGGAAGGGACCTTGGAGGTCTTCTAGTCCAACCCCCTGTCCAAGCAGGAAGATCCTACACCATTCCTGATGAATGGCAGTCCAGTCTCTTCTTGAAAGCCTCCAGGGATGAAGCTCCCACAACTTCCGAGGGCAACTTTTGTTCCATGGGTTGATGGTTCTCGCTGTCAGAAAGTTTCTCCTTGTTTCCAGGTTGAATCTCTCCTTGTTCAGTTTCCATCCATTATTCCTTGTCTGGCCTTCAGGTGCCTTGGAGAATAGCTTGACCCCCTCCTCCTCTCTGGGGCAGCCCCTCAAACATTTGAACCCTGCTCTCCTGTCTCCCCTGGTCCTTCTCTTCCCAAGACTAGCCAGGCCCAGTTCCTGTAACTGTTCGTCATACGTTTTAGGCTCAGTCTAAAAATAAAGCCTCTAGGATTTGGGTTTGGCTAGTCTAAAGAAAAGAAGGACCAGGGGTGACATCATAGCAGCATTCCAGTATTTGAGGGGCTGCCCCAAAGAAGAGGAGGGGGTCAAATTATTCTCCAAAGCACCAGAGAGAAGGACAAGAAACAAGGGATGGAAACTAATCTAAAGGAGAGACGCAGCCTGGAATTAAGGAGGAACTTCCTAGCAGGGAGGACAATGAACCAGTGGGACATCTTGCCACTAGAAATATTGGGTGCTACATCACTGGAGGTCTTTAAAAAGAGATTGGACAGCCACTTGTCTGAAATGGTGTTGGTTCCACTTTCCTGCTTGAGCAGGGGGCTGGACTAGAAGACCTCCAAGGTCCTTTCCAGCTCTATTCTATTCTAAATTTAGTGTTGTCTCACATGAACCTCTGACAGTTTTGGCCACTCTATACCCAAACCTCATTTCTTGGAGGACCAATTGGGACCTTTGGTTTTGCAGGGCTGAGAGAGAGAACATTAGCACCAGCCTTCCGAGGATAGATCAGTTTTCTCTCTCTCTCTCCCGTCTCCAGCTCCGTTCTCAGGGAGAAAGAAAGAGAGAGAGACTTTTGGCTTCATGCAAGGAAAGCAGCAGCAGCAGCAGCAGAAGTCTTTCTTTCTCCCCC